>NC_092864.1:72496803-72512796 GCF_032062135.1 Pyxicephalus adspersus | reverse complement strand
ATTTTTCAGTGTCCTTTAGACATTCTTAACGGTAACAAAGAAATTCCAATGTTTCCTTCTTCTAAAGTCCAATTGGAATCACATACAAAACAAAGGCACCTATGGTATACACTTTCCAACCCCCTTCCCCCAGTATTCCTCCGAAAACCTGGAAACTTTATAATAGAAAGCTAAAGTTCTGCCTACAAATATTAAGTAGATAGAATCCCGGATGGTATATGTTTTCAAGCCTAATGAAGGCGTAACAAATTTGAGGAGAGATAAAAGAACGGCTCTTTAAGGCAACAGTAGAGTCTTCGAAAGGTCCGTTGTGTTCCATGTTTTAAGGCTATACAGAGTTCAACTAAACATAGAAGACATGCAAGAAAAAAGCATACAGTCTTGGCTAAAAATGAAAATAAAAGCAATTAATGCATCATTTCCGACGCGTTTCGCAGTAAAGGCTTCCTCAGGGTAGAATGGAAAGTGTACTGTGCAGTGTACAATTAGGATATAAACAAGTTTCATAGATATTTTATGATCTACACTTGTAATATAAGGCAAATATGTAAGTTCCGTGGTAATTTGGCAACGTGCTTTCGTCGTGAATGAACCACATGCGTAACAGAAACTGTCTGGATCATTATGGCAATTTCTAGGCATGATGACAAATGAAATCATCACAGTTAGTGCGGTCTCTAACCTTAAAAAAAGAAAACTGTTGATAAGTGACGTTTCAAAAGGTCGGTTGTATTCCATGTTTTAAGGCTGTACAGAGTTCAACTAAACATAGTAGATGTGCAAGAAAAAAAGCATACAATCTTGGCTCATAATGAACAAACAACCAAATAATGCTTTGTTTTTCCAACGCGTTTCGCCATAAAGGCTTCCTCAGTGTATATAGGAGAGCAGAAAAAGATAATTAGAAAAGTAATGATGACTAATAACGAGGGGGTGGTTAGAAGTTTTTCCAGATGATATAGAAAAATAAGTGTGGGGGCATATGACAGCCTAATATCAAACCCTTCCCTCCGCTCCTCTTCCGCTGCATCTCTTTGTAGTTCTCTCCATTGGCTTCCATTTCACCTTAGAATCAAATTCATCTCCTGTGCTTTGCCGTCAAATCCCTCCACAGTTATTGTCCCACTTACATTTCTGACCTGATAGAAAAATACTCCCCCAGCTGCTCTCTCCGCTCCTCCAATGACTTACTACTGATTTCCTCACTCATAACCTCATCACACGCACGGCTCCAAGACTTTTCTAGAGCTGCCACAACTCTCTGGAATGGTCTTCCTCGTCCTATTCGGCTTGCTCCTACTTTCTGCTCATTTAAAAGAGCTCTCAAAACCCAACGCTTCAACCTCACCTACCCGTCTTCTGTCTCTCACCCACCATTCCATATCTCCCTCCTATTGTGAGATTTCCCCCAACTTCTAGATTGTAAGCTCTTCGGGGCAGGGTCCTCTCCTCCTCCTGTGTCACTGCCTGTATCTGTCTGTCATTTGCAACCCATATTTAATGTACAGCGCTGTGTAATATGTTGGCACTATATAAATCCTGTTTAATAATAATAATAAAAGTCCGCATGTAACTCATTTTCTTTACTACTTGCACCAGGAAATGTTTTATAAAAAAACCCCATGGCCACACATGTTCTGTTATTGGAAAATTTTTTGGAAACAGTTATTGGAAATCTGGATGAATAGTTAAAGTTTAAAATATATAGATAATTTTTATTTTTTTTTTTGCTGGGCAGGGGTTACTTTTTGTTTAAACGTCACTAAATGTAACTACCTGTGATATGACAAATGTTAAATTATCAGCCCTGCACACTAACAGAAACATTCCTTCCCTTGTTCTAATGAAGAGGAATTGTCTGCTGAAGTTTCTTTAGGAACTGCCACTTCAGGGAGTGTTCATCTACTGGTCCTTGCTGCTTTTGCTGGTTCCTCCTGCTTACTCTTACACCGCTACTGTATGCTGCAGTGATATAGTGCTCATCAGGAGGAACGAGTTAGTGCAATGAGGGATCCCGGAAGGTGCTTCAGCGGGCATATCTTTCTTGTGATGCCCGAGAGGAGCTAAATGGGGAAATAAAAAAATAAATAACACAGGCAAAGGGTATAGGACAAGTACCATGTATTTGCTGTGGTCTCCCTGCAGCTACTGTTTTCCCATTAATAACTTCCCATGCCTTGTTCTTCGCAGTTTGCAGCTGGCCATATTGGTAGGGCTTTGCTTCGTGGAGAACGCAGCACAGCAGTGCGATCACCAAATCTCTGTCTAACTATTATCAGACTTGTAGTGGTAGCAGTATATTGAATGCACATTGCCAGTTTACAGGATACACGTCCAGCTGGAATTCCAGACATGGGACGCATTTTCAGAAATTTGGTGGGGTATCATGTCTTTTCTCTTCTCTGCCCCAGAGCCAATCCTTACTTTTTGTGTTCAGCTCCCTGCTAATGCCCTTTTACCACTGTGCTGCTAAAAAGTAATCATTATTCTTGGTGTGTAATCAGTGGTCTCTCTGCAGAGATCTGACATACACCCTTTTGCATCAGAGCTAGAACTCTTGAATCAGTAGGGTTATGGATTATGATGCTTCTTTTGTCTTTGTAAAGCCATTCACATGTCGGAGTGTATATTTCTACAGTAATATATTTCTTTTCATAGATCTGCAGCTTGCTGCTGAGCTGGGGAAGACTTTACTGGATCGCAATACTGAACTGGAGGAATCCCTGCAGCAGATGTATGCCACCAACCAAGAGCAGATCCAGGAAATTGAGGTTTGTCCTCTGTAACATTCACTGCACAATGCTTTACATTCACTCATGGCTTCGTTCTGTATTTTATGGCTTCAGTCTGTTAGGTAATCAGGGCTGAATACGGGCCACTATCTGCCGACTGATCGGCCACTTCCTACTAACATGACCGCATGTATTGTATTACCTGTTGGCAAAATACCATTTTATTGTATCAGTGGAACTAGAATGGTAAAATGAACCAAAGATTCCTTCAATAATCAGAGCACAATAGGCATATTCTACTTTTTAAACTTCTAATATGCCCCATACTAGTTTAGAGTTATATGGATACTTTTAGATCACCTTAATGTAACCTTATAGTAAAATAAATAAATAACACGGCATAAACACATCCGTGATCTCCCTAGCTCCTTTTAGCTGGGCGCACCACCCGGCACTTTTCAGTAACCACCCGGCTGTTTTTTGGGTGGTTACTGATGAGTCACAATACAGGGGCTGCCACCCAGCTTAAAAAAAAAATTCTGGGTTAAACACTGCACTTGCTGCACAAATCATTTCACAATTGATTCAAACCTGAGACCCAGCGCTGCAAAGGTCAGAGTGCTACCCACTGAGCCAGCCTGCTGCTCCATGTATCTTAACGTTCCTGATCTGGCATGTTCCAGGACATTTGTAATTGGCCAATTGATAATGAAGAAAATTAAAATTCAATTTACATTACTAAAAATGAATCAGTTGCAATTTAATGTGTCTATGTCTACCACTTTAAAAATATCCTTCTTGTCCGGCCGGTAAGAAGGGTTAATCTGAATGGGACATAGTGACCTACTCCAGGTTAATCCACACTTTACAACAAATCCTCCTTGTGTGACGATGTCAGAGGCAATGATACTGAAACGTTTGTCCTGAAAAAGCCATATAGAGATTTTAAATAGGAGCTGCTACCATCGTCATCTGAAACACTGAACAACGTTATGTGTATTGTATTATGTAGAATAAACTCCCTTCGATTAATTAGGGGAATGTTACACCTGCAAAATGCTTCCGCTAAGTTTTACTGATACTTTGCAGCTAATATTCTGGGTAACTTCTCACCAAACTGCCCAATTTAATTGTCTCCGGTCAGTGCCTATGTTGTTGTTATTAATAAACGGTATATAGCGCCAACATATTACATAGCGCTGTACATTAAATAGGGGTTGCAAAATGACAGATGGATACAGACCGTAAGACAGGAAGAAGAGAGGATCCTGGCCAGAAGAGCTTACAATCTAGGAGGTGTATATTTAACATTGCCTTGTATTGTTTCAAAATCCCTGTTAACACACAACACTGCAGCGCCTTCGTCTGCCAAACTTTGCTTTTTATCGGATTGTTTTATTCTGTATCTGACACCTTTTGTAGATTATCACCTGTTTTTACCAATGAGGTATTCCTCTTAGAATACTCTGCAATCAGCTAAAATCCATAACGTCCCCTGAGGAAGCCGTCGGATGAAACGCGTTGGGTTACGAGACGTTTTTCTTTGTTTATATATGCATTCATTAAGATTAGGGATCCTCTGTTTTGTTATCAGGCCGCATTTCCCATGAAGCTGTAAATGGGAATGACCAATATTACTTTGTTTACCTCGGTTATACAGAACATTGTGGACTTTTTGATTTATTTTATTTCAATACATGTATATTTGCCATAAGGAAACTCCTGATTTTTCTTGCCTATTTTTTTTTCTCTAAAACCTAACTTCTGGGGTTGGCAGCTTTCAACTTTCCTAAAATTTGTTGCAAAATCCTTCATGGTGTCACTATTTTGGGGGGAAGCAAATACTTATCCCTGCATGTTTTTGGGATGTGAAAACAACCTGGAGGAGGAAGCCTAGAGGAAACCACACAACTACAGGGAGAACATAAAACTCTACACAGATAATGTCCAGGCCGAGATTCATACCTGGTACCCTGGCAAGACTGCTAGCCACTAAATTATTGTGCTTCCCCTGCACAAGCTGTCATTGTAATGTGCCGTCCATGCAAGAATGAAAAGTTCCCAGAACCGAGAGACTTTCAGGGGCTAAATCACATAAAAACATTTTATTTCAACAGATGAAATCATTACAAAACGATAAAACCAAGGAGGCATCAGATTAACTAAGGTAAAGATCTCAGTGTTACATGAAATGAATGTAGTTTGAAACGCAAATCACCCCCCGGATGAGTTGCACAATAAAGGGGGATATTGTTCATTCGACACGTTTCGCAGCAATTTAGCCTTCTAGTGATTCCTGAAGAAGCAGCTGAATTGCTGCGAAACGTGTCGAATGAACAATCTCTTCCCCTTCATTGTGCAATTCATCTGTTAGACTCCAACTCTGTAGGGCTGATTTGGGTTTCATATAACACTGAGATCTATCAACCTTTAGCTAATCTGATGCCTACTTGGTTTTATCGTTATTTGATTTGTTAAAATAAAATGTTCCTATGTGATTTTATACTTGGGTAAGCCCTCAAAAGTCCCGCTTTCCTGGAACCTTCTCTGTTCTGAAAACTTTTTTTTTAATTTATGATTTTTTTGGGATGTGGCTTAAATCTTGATGGTATGATTGCTAAATGTCTTGTGGCTTTTATAATGATTTACCTCCAGGCATACGGCGTCTTCAATAAAAGCTGCAGCTCAGACTCGTACCTTTCATTGTTTGTGATTGAACAGATAACTAGACTTACATCAAATGTGCTTTTTTTAATTATCTTACCGAGCGGGATGGAAGTTTCAACAAGAAACCCCCATCGGAAGCTTCTATCCAAACGTAAAATCTAGAGATGGCCAGGGAAAGTCAACTGGATTATTGTTGTACTACTTGCACACATTTGCCCATCTTACTTTTAATATGGAAATGTGACTTGAAATTGATTTTGCATTTCTGTTTCATTTACTATGGCAGTACCTGACGAAGCAAGTAGACTTGCTGAGGCGGATGAATGAACAGCATGCCAAAGTCTATGAGCAGCTGGATGTCACAGCTAGGGAGTTGGAAGATGCCAATCAGAAACTAGTGCTGGAAAGCCGGGCGTCACAACAAAAGATTATGAGGTAAGAATGCTTATTATATCCTTTATCCAAGCACAACTGCCACTACACGCCAATAGAAAACACAATCTGCTTTCCAGTAGGATCAGCTTTTCATTCTCTGTATCTCACATTATACTTTAGTTTTATGATTTATAGGTTATTAGTTTTTTTTTTTTTTTTTTCTAGTTTATAATCTATGTGCATGGAGTTTTTATGTTCTCCCCGTGTTTGTGTGGGTTTCCTCCGGGTACTCCGGTTTCCTCCCACATTCTAAAAATATGCCGTTAGAACAGCGGTAGGGAAACTTTTATGGCCACTAGGCCATTTCAGGGGTGGGCGGGTGTACACTATTATTATTATTGGTAATATTATTAATAATAATATTATTATTAGGCGGGATTTATATAGCCCCAACATTTTACGCAGAAGATGACTGAGTCCCGCCCTAATGTCTCCACCTATCACCAGGGAACGCCCCCTGAAGTGAAATCTCTCTCTTCCGTATGCATTGCGAAGGAGAGGGACTTCCCTTCAGGGAGCCTTCCCTATTTACCGCACCGGCAGAATAGCAACGCCGGCCGTGGTAAATAGGAAAGCAACCGCTAGAAGAAGGCGGCACCAGAGCCTTGGCAGTTCCTAACGCCCCCTGGCAGATCCAGCCAGCAACTCGCAGCTCCGGAGCTGCGGGTTGTTAGCCGGATCGGCCAGGGCGGGTTAGGCCGGAACAAACTACCGGCTATGGCGTATCTGGCCTAAAGGCCGGAGTTTGCTGCCCCTGCGTTAGGTTAACTGGCTCCCCCCAACATTGATCTTAGACTGTATTAATGACAGATGACTATAGTAGATACATTAGATTGTGAGGGACAGCTAGTCACATGACTATGGACTTGATACAGCGCTGCGTAATATGTTGGTGCTATATGAATACTTTAATAATAATATAACGATGGGTAAATTCTGAAAGCATTTCTAGTAAGTCCTATCTACAAGTGCTAGAACATTGCAACAATGCATGCCTTTTATTTTGTATTATTTTAATAAGAAACACGTTTGATTTAAGGTATTTAAATGGCTGCAATTGACTATAAATGGCACTGCAATTATTAATAATAAACAGGATTTATATAGCGCCAACATATTATGCAGCGCTGTACACTGCATAGTGTGCACTGGGGTCACATAAGTGTTCTGCAATGCAATAGGTGTTAGTGGGTCCCCTGGAGGAAAAGCTAAAATCAGAAGCATGTTGGGAACCGAGCCTAGCTACCCAGAAAACCTGTTTAATTCATATAATATGCGGGGCCACCTAACCGGGGAAGTGCTTTGCCTGTAATTCTGGAAACAAAGCCTTGTGAACCTGCAAGTTGAATGAATATATATATAATTTTTTTTTTTTTCAGTTCAATGTAACGTAACCCCCAATAAATTCTTGAAATAGTTTTAGGTCTTTAAATACAACTACCCTTTAAATGAATTCTCACTTCACTTACTACATGCTTATACCAGGTCAGTGATTTGGAAAGTTCTTCCATTTTGATATAGCCAGGCATTTGGAAAAAGATTGCCTTTGCATTCCAATTGGCTTATGTATGGGGTAGATTGGATTTAATTCTGAGCTCTGTGCTGCAATTTCCTGTCTCTGAATCTGATTAGTCTTCTAAGCCACGTTGGAAGCTTATGGGTTCTCAGACTTATGTCAGGGACAGCAAGGAGACTACAGGCACAGTTTTTGGAAATACCTCTCCCGATCTCCAGATCATCAGAATACCAACAAAAGGAAGAGGGGGGAATCAGTAGGCGTGGGGTTTTTTATTTATTTTTTTTCTCAAAATGTTCTAGACGTTTTATAAAAGGAAAATGCACAATCTGGCCAGTAGAACCATAAAAACGGCATTTTAAAGTTAATAACGCTTTTCCTTCTGCAGTGACATCATTGAAGTGTTGGCTAAATTTCTGCTACTTCAATGCTGGCACTATCAGGCAATGCCATGTTTAGCTGTACCCACAGCCCTGATGATTGGCACCACATTGCTGTCCTTGTAGTAGATTAGGGGGATTATATAAATGCCTTACACACTCCTACCATCACTGAAAAACATCCCAGCTTAGGCTGAGTACACACATACAATAATTGTTGTTGCAAAGAATCTTTCACGATCCTTTCCAACGACTAAAGACTGCACGACGCATGAACGAGCGATGTATATACATCACCAATGTGCTCTATGGAGAGTGGAGGGGGGGAATGACGGAGCGGCACCCCGCTGTGCTCTCTCCCCTTCACTTCCATTACAACTGTTTGTCATCCACTGTCTGTGGATCCGCCAGGACGGTCGTTAGCAGGATGGACGAGTGCTGTACACACGCAAGATTCTCATCCGATATCAGCCCGGAGCCGATTATCAGATGAGAAGCATTGCACATGTGTATTTAGCCTTAGAAACAAGTAAAATCTATTACTTTGAAAGGCTTTTAACCAAATCTACTCGTATATAAACCTACTTTTACATGAAAAAAATGGGAAAACTACATTGTATAAACCCAGGGCACAAACTTTAGCCAGCACTGCTAACATTCAAAACTGTAATCCACAGAAATGCCAATAAAATTATGTGAATAAATACATCTACGATATTTCAGATTTTAAAGGGAAAAACCTTTTCAAATCAAATGGGCGCAGTCTGTTCCTAGTCTGCTTTTTTTTTTTTTTTTTTAACAAGTTGAGTTATTTTATATTGTGACCTGGTTATATTTGTTCACATTTTTTAATCTGATATTTTGTGCATGGTTGATGGCTATTCATATTTAAATGTTCTTGTATAACGTGAAATACAAACCGCTTTAATCTAATAAACCAAAGACAAATGTAGTTCCATTAGGACATTAGGTATCACCTGGGTATAAACTGAGAGACTTTGCTAATGGTATTAGAAGTGGAAAAAAAAACTTGGTTTATACTCGAGTATCTACAATTTTTTTGTAAATAGCAGTTGGAACTATTAAACAGAAGGAAACAGGACTTCTAAGGCATCATATTCAATTACACATAATGATAATAAGACACAAATGTTATTATGCAAAACGACGAACACAAAATTACATTTTTTATCATTATGTGTAAATGAATATGATGCCCTAAAAGCCTTGATTTCTTTTCTTTTTTCCTTGTATTTGAAGATTAAATTGGGATGTGGCATTGGTGATACATTTATCCTACCTATCCTTCTCCTTAAAATTTAAAGAAATAGAAGTTGGAACTCTATGTAACTTATGGTGATCCATGTATTGTCACATTGCTATATTATTTTACTTTTTTACTATTTTATTACCCACCCTTTATTCAGTTTTTAGTCTTTTTAATGGTAAATTGCCTTTCTGTGTTTAGTTTAACAGAAACTATCGAAGGACTGCAGATTCACATCGATGACCTTCAGAAACAAGTGGAAGATCTGCGAAAAAACAACCAGCTGTGTCGCAGCCGTGAGAAATTTGAGCAATCCAGGTCAACACACAGCTTCTCTTGTTTAAAGGAACTTTATGACCTCGGCACCCCGCTGTGCTCTCTCCCCTTCACTTCCATTACAACTGTTTGTCATCCACTGTCTGTGGATCCGCCAGGACGGTCGTTAGCAGGATGGATGAGTGCTGTACACACGCAAGATTCTCATCCGATATCAGCCCGGAGCCGATTATCAGATGAGAACCATTGCACATGTGTATTTAGCCTTAGAAACAAGTAAAATCTATTACTTTGAAAGGCTTTTAACCAAATCTACTCGTGTATATAAACCTACTTTTACATGAAAAAAAATGGGAAAACTACATTGTATAAACCCAGGGCACAAAATTTAGCCAGCACTGCTAACATTCAAAACTGTAATCCACAGAAATGCCAATAAAATTATGTAAATAAATACAGCTATGATATTTTCAAATTTTAAATGTTTTAAAACCATTTCAAATCAAATGGGCGCAGTCTTTTTAATGGTAAATTACCATTCTGTGTTTAGTTTAACAGAAACTATTGAAGGACTGCAGATTCACATCGATGACCTTCAGAAACAAGTGGAAGAACTGCGAAAAAACAACCAGCTGTGTCGCAGCCGTGAGAAATTTGAGCAATCCAGGTCAACACACAGCTTCTCTTGTTTAAAGGAACTTTATGACCTCTGCGAAAAAACAACCAGCTGTGTCGCAGCCGTGAGAAATTTGAGCAATCCAGGTCAACACACAGCTTCTCTTGTTTAAAGGAACTTTATGACCTGCGCAAGTAAGTTCCACAAGACTCCATTTCACACATACTGCTTTACTAGCCAAACCCAACTAGACTGGAAATAAAACAAGACCATTCTAAAGGCAATCAGGCTGATAAATGGATACAAATCGTGTAGAAGAAAAGTGGTGGGTAGAATACCTGCAATATGGGCCAGACATGTGTAGACTTACTGCATGTTACGTTAATGGTAGGTCAATCATGTGTGACCATGTAAAACCCAAAGTAAGGAGAACACTTGGTGCCAGACTACCTTTCTCCACATCCCTACACTACAGAGGAAACCATGGGCCTGATTTATTAAAGCCAGCAGAGGATACACTTTCCTCCGTGAAGCTGGGTGATCCAGAAAACCTGAAACAGATTTCTTCAGAATCATTTGCTAGCAAATGTTTTGATTCCTGGACCAGGTCCATTCCAGGTTTGCTGGATTACTCAGCTTCATTGATAAAGGTTATCCTTTCCAGCCTTGGAGAGCTTTCATAAATCAGGCCCAATGTATCTACATAGGGTAATAGGACAAAGTGGGACAAAATCTTAAGAAGTAGATTGTGCAAGCAACCTTGTCCGACAACAGTTTAACAAAAAACTAAAGGGCAGCACGGTGGCTCAGTGGTTAGCACTTCTGGCCTTTGCAGCGCCGGGTCTCGGGTTTGACTCTCAGCCAGGACACTATCTGCATGGAGTTTGCAGGTTCTCCCTGTGTTTGCGTGGGTTTCCTCCCACATTCCAGGTTAATTGGCCTTTCCTCAAAAAATTGACCTTAGACTGGTAATGACATATGACTATGGTAGGGACAGTAGATTGTGAACCCTTGTTAGGGACTGCCAGTGACATGACTATGGACTTTGTACAGCACTGCATAATATGTCGGTGCTATATAAATACTGCGAAATAATATTAATAAGTCAGATAGTTGCAAAGCTACAGCCAACTATGGCTTTTATAGGTTTTTGAGTATTTTATATTTGGTCTCAATGGTGATTCCTAAAAATAATATTAAACAGGATTTATATAGCACTGTACAATAAATAGGGGTTGCAAATGACAGACAGTGACACAGGAGGAGGAGAGGAGAGCTTACAATCTAAGAGGTGGGGGAAGTATCACACAATAGGAGAGGAGATATGTAGTGGTGGGAAGTAGTGAGGGTTTAAGAGACAGAAGAAGAGGGCTAGGTGAGGTTAAAGAGTTGGGTTTTGAGTGCTCTTTTAAATGAGCAGAAAGTAGGAGCAAGCCGAATAGGATGACAAAGCTAATTCCAGAGAGCCGGGGCAGCTCTAGAGAAGTCTTGGAGCCGTGCGTGTGATGAGGTTATGAGTGAGGAAGTCATTAGTAGGTCATTGGAGGAGCGGAGAGAGCAGCTGGGGGGGGGGAGTTTTTCTATCAGGTCAGAGATGTAAGTGGGACAATAACTGTGGAGGGATTTGAAGGCAAAGCACAGGAGATTAAATTTGATTCTAAGGTGAAATGGAAGCCAATGGAGAGAACTACAAAGAGATGCAGCAGAAGAGGAGCGGAGGGAAGGATGGATGAGTCTGGCTGCAGCATTCATAATAGATTGTAGAGGAGAGAGTCGGGTTAGTGGAATACCAGAGAGGAGGAGGTTACAGTAGTCCAGACGAGAGATAAGAGCGGGTACAAAGAGTATAGAATGTATACTATTCATCAAGATTGTTTGAGAATTTGCCTTGTTTACTGTTTTAGTTGGGCTTTGACCTTTTTCCTATGCCAGTAATGGCTATTTGCATTTATTAGAACAGAGGATGGATTTACGTTTTTTCTTACTTTATTCCCTGTATGTATTGTGATGCCGATTCAATTTTGTGGATGAAGACATTTTCCAGGGCATTAACATTTAAATATATTTTGTAGGTATTTTGTATACGATCATGTTTTCGCAGAGAAGATTGCATCTCTGAACGCTCAGCCTGGACCGATTGAGGAGGAAAACGAGAAACTAAAGAAGACCTTGGCGATGTTGGAAGCCCAGCTTGGCACAGAACGTAATAAAAGGGAAAGATTAGAAGAAGAATACAACCAGGTAGTAAAAGAAAATGCTGAGCTAGAACAGATCCTTCTTGAAAGAGACTCCATCCATGCCCGGGCAGAAGAGCTGGAGGCGGAGGTAGCCGAAATGCGTCAGATCTGTCGATCCGACAGCGTTTTTGCAAGCAATGTCGAGAAATTGATCCCGGAGTCCATCTTCATCTCCTTCAAGGAGAATGCAGACAAGGATATGGAGCAGGAGGTAAATGTACAGGGAACAGAAGGGGATAAAAAGCCTTTAAAAAGAAGCAACAGTGAGATGATCCTGCCCAGTGCTACCGCTGAAGCCATCTGTAATGGCCATGAGGAGACTTGTATCAGGAGGACAGAAGCTGTCAAACAACGGGGAATTTCACTTCTTAACGAGGTGGACTCCCAGTACAGTGCGCTGAAAGTCAAGTATGAGGAGCTTCTTCAGCGGTGCCAGTTGGAGGACGATTTCTTCAGCCATAAGTCCGTCCAGACTTCAAAGTCCACCAACCCGTCCAATGTTTCTTCTCCAGAAGATGGTTCTCCATTACATTCCTTCTCTACCAAGCACAAAGCTTCTTCCCCTGGAACCCAGCCAGAGTACAAAGCTCTCTTTCAGGAAATTTTTAGCTGTATCAATAAAACTAAAGAAGAAATTAATGAACAGCGAACAAAATACAAAATGATTTGTGATTCTAAAGACAGCTAGAACTTGCTGTATTCTGGATTTTTTTTTTCACTGAAAGTGTAAGTCTACTTTTGTAAAAGTTTGATGTTGGGTTGTAATGCAGGATAACAAAAAAAATTTCAAAAATGCTCAGATTTTGGTTGCCATGAAGGATTCTTTATACACGGTGCAATGCTGTTTATATGTAGAGTGTTGTAAGTCCACAGCGCAAATGGAATATTGGTTGGTGAACACAATAGATGCACTGCAGTGTTCAACCCAGAGTGTAAGCGGGTGGCAGCTCCTGTATTATGACCTAACTTTTCAGTAACCACCAAAAAATGCCGGGCGGTGCGCCCAGCTAAAAGGGACTGGAGAGAGCACTGCACAGGAAACTTTCCAGAACTTTTAGAACAAGATTAATAACAACAAATGGCCTTTAAAAAAGTAGAAATACACTTCATGTCTTAATGTATTATATGTTCCTTCTTTAAAGCTTGACCACAAAGACTTGTGGCTACCTCATTAGCCTATTCACTGTAGAGAAAATCCATATTGGCATCGGATTTTACTACATGTAACTTATCCACTTTTTTGTATATACATTGGAAAAGCTTTAAAGTTTACTGCCTAATTTGCTCATAGTGAGCTTCTAGTGTTTAAACATTAAAGACGACCTGAACTCGAACCTGAACTAGCTGTACCAAAAAATGTCAGAGGATTAGTCACTAGTATTGTCTGAGGTCCCGATCTTTTCCTCATTATTGACTTACCATGGCTTTTCCCACACAGTGTAGAGATGACTATCTTAGTAGAAAAAAAAAATAGAATTTGCTTGATCCTGCCATCGCTTCCTGATGAATGGTGATCTCATGTGAGTTGAGAAACAATTCAAGTAGCAGAAGCGGTGCTGGAAGCCCAGATCCACAAAATCAATGATGAGAAAGCAGGGAGATTCATTCAGTACAGGTTCTCAGGTACAGCTTCCTCTCCAGCAAGCAGCACAGTCAAAATCTTTTTAGACTAGATGCCCCTCACTGCAGATGTACATTTGTGCATCAAGAAGCTTTATTATGGAGGAGTTTAGGATTCAGGGTGGGCACAATTAACATTTTGTTTCATTTTTGAATTCAGGTCCACTTTAATGTGTTTTGTGCTTGGGTAAATGCTATACAGTAGACACTTCTGGTGCCACTTTTTTTTCCTGTCTTTTTTTATTATTTATTTGCATCCACAAAGTGGGAGTGTGACTATGAGGTTAATGGAAATGTATTCCTACATTAAATATATGAAGGTAATTTAGATGTATAATATCGTTTCTATAAAAGCTAAAGAAAGATGGGGCTAGTATAAAATACTGTGAAGTAATATAGACAGCTAATGTTTTGCACTTGTTCTATGCCCCTAAATGTAATTATTTTTTACAGAATCCTTATGTCTGTTAAATGGAAATCCAATTTACAGTATTTACTGCTTTACCTATTCTCCATACACCAGTGACAAGGGCAGCAATGATTCTGAAGAACCTTGTTTTTAGGGAATAGTAGTTACTTATGGTGACCCTAAATATATAGGTGGCAGGTGATCCTTACAACAAGCATATCTTCATAACTATTCTTATTATCTGTAGTAAAATAAGGACTAGAAGGTATTTTTTTTTTTTTTTTTACTCAACTAGATATGACAAAATATAAAATGAGTCTGATTCTACCGTAAGAACATTTTTAACTCGTTGAGAGGGCATCAGAAATAGATTTTACAGTTATTTTGTCAGTTTTTGTAGCTCTAATATATTTTTACCTACTAAAAAAATATCTATTGTTTAGATTGTTTATTAACAGAAAGTTTATGCATGTACCACTATAAGAGTAGCCTATAACATGGTAAATGGTAGGTGTTAGCCTAATCTGCGTTATTCAGAATGACTGAAGTATTACTAAGAATGAATGCGTGGGCATATTTCCATCCTGTGCATTAGAGAAAAATGGAGGGTGGAAGATGCTAGGAAATGCCAGTAATTATGGCAAGGAAGAAGAATTAAATCGTAGGTTATAGGAAAGATGGTAGAGGAAGGTAAAAGTTGGAAGCATAGTTGGGTTGCCAACACGTCCAGGATTTCTATCCTATATTTTTGTAGAATAATCCAGAATAAGGAATAGCAGGATGGTATAGTATGAGACAATGGCACTGAAATGGGAAACCTGGAACACAGGTATTGATTGTAGGTAACAAGTATTGTAAACAACCTGTGTTAATCATAGTGAAAGGTAATATGTATGTGTTAATTATTGTATTTCTGTCCATAAATAGAACTACTTTATGAACTGTTCAGCTACCCAAGCTCTGTCTATTCACTAAGAATTGGTTTCTAATCTTTGGATGGGCTGCATTGTTATTTGTCTATTCCAGAATATTGTGCACGATCTAGGGGTGAGAGGCCCACATTAAAATATATTCTGTATACCTTTATAATCTGAAGCTTTTTTATTTGTTTAAGAATCTAATACAAAATGGCATTTAAAAGCCACCAGGTATTTCTGAAATAGTTTTAACTAATGCTGTTAGAGGTAAGGGAAAGAATACAGAAATGTACCTAAACTTATGGTCACAGCTTTCTAGTGCGGCATCTTCTAGTATATCAGTATTACACATGAAAATATTTGTTTTTTCCATTATGTAGAGAATGATACAGAACTTAAAAGCTGGTTTTGCAAAAACAAATGTACCCCAACCCCAGCTGTCAAATTTTAGCGTAAGGAAAAAAGTAAAAACATTAGAGGAATCAAAATGCCCAGAATACCCGGCAGTGCTTAACCCAGAAATGTTTTTAAGTAGGCTGGGAAGAAATTGTAGGAGGGTGGAAGCCTCTGAATTGTGACCCAACTCTTCAATAACCACCCAAAAACGGCGGGTTGGTTGCTGAAAAGGGCCGGGTGGTGCGCCCAGCTAAAAAAGTCTGGGGAAAACACTGCCTGGGTTCTAACTACTTCTAGACTCGGACATCCCTGGGTCTTACAAAGGACAGTTCTATTTGTAGCAGCATGGAATAGGAGATGGCCACTTAAGGGAACCTTGTATTTTCATGCAAATCTAGTATAAAGAATAAACGTACAGTTTCTGTACTACACCCCAATCTTTATAATAAAAATATTCCTTTCTTGAATTTAATTTAGTTGTGTTTTTTTTTTTTTTTTTTTTTTTTGGGGTTGGCGGGGATTTCT
>NC_092864.1:72495216-72496620 GCF_032062135.1 Pyxicephalus adspersus | reverse complement strand
CCGTAGTAAATAGGGGAGCAACTGCAAGGGGGCGGCACTGGAGCTCTGGCAGTTTCTAACGCCCCCTGGCTGATCCGCCGGCTACCCGTGGCCCTGGAGCCGCGGGTTGCCAGCCGGCATTAGGCTGGATCAACCAGGGGGTGTTACTACTGTCTAGGCCGTATCTGACCTGAAGGCCGGAGTTTGCCGACCCTTGTTCTACAAGTACCTTTTCCCATTTTAAAATGATCCACAGAGCTAGTAAAACAAAACTGAACACCATCAACAGTTGCCAACATAAGCTGGCAGGACTTGCTACTGTCTGATTTTGGAGTTTACAGACATTATTAAGCAAAAAAGAAAGTTGCTCTTTATATGCGGATAGCAATTAAAGCAGAGCCACACATTATGAAAATATTTGACCTAATAGCGAGCTAGGCACCAGGTATAGAGGCGGTGGGCATGTAATATCCCTCTACCAGTCAGTTAGATTTCAGTAAATGGAGAGTGGGTATACTAGACTTTCCTTATAAAAATGGTGTCTAATAAAATCCGGGTGTTTTGGGCTATAGGTGAGATTCTGATAGCTTGGATTCCTCAGAGGTCCCATGATTAATCATATTCAGTATTTTGTATAGTATATCACATAGAAAAACAACCAATACATTTTTGTAATCAGGGATTTTATAGTGGCATATACAACAAACTTTAAAAAAACAAAACAAAAAAAAAGTGTTATAAATTCTTATTTGATAAATAAAAACATTACGTAAGACTTTACATATATAAAATATGTGCTTATAGTTTTAACCCCTGCCAGTTCATGTGGTTGTCCATGGAACACCCAACCAGCAAGATGGGGTTTTTATTTTGTTAACAATAAAATATTTATAGTGTTTAAAAAAAAAAAAATGGTTTGTTGTATATGCTACTATAAGATCCCCAATTGCAAAAATGTATTGGTTGTTTTGATATATCTAAGTTTGGGATGTATTGTATATACTGACACACCTGTAAAATAATAGGTAATTTGGTGATTGCAGAAGCCCAACTGATCAAAAGACTGATTATTGTTAGAGTATAGGTCTATTGTTCCATCTTTAGGGGTATTTTCTATATAGGATTTATTGAAAACCAAGGGGCTTAGCCCATAACCTAAAAAGCAGGCCCAGCTCATCATATCTGCTCTACCAAACTCCTAAGTCCAACGGCAGCATACCATACACCATTACAACGTAGTCAGGTTAAATGATGTGTATGGACATTACTACATTTGGCCCGGGTATCTAAGCTTTAATGCGCCCTACACAAAGGACAGGTAGCCCCAGCACAGACTACAATCTTGTGAACACTTTCAGGTCATAACATGGCCTGTTGTTTGCTAGTTCTGTCGCAAAGACTTCTTGTCCTTTCTTGTGTTGCTGT
>NC_092864.1:72492077-72494347 GCF_032062135.1 Pyxicephalus adspersus | reverse complement strand
ATGGGAAAAACCAGAGCAGCTTCTTAGACTGAATTGATGCTACGTTGACTCCTGAATACTAAGCCATTGATCCGGAAAGTTGCAGATAAGGACTTCTATCTTCTGCAACTTGCATATTTGTCCCACATCAATGATGTAAAGCTAACTGCCAGACAAAACTAGTCTCTTGTCTCCCTGACCTGCACATCTGTAATCAACCACTTTGTACATATAGATAATAAGCAATCAGAGCACACACATTATGAGATATTTCTTTCTATAAAATCTGCGACACCTCTGTGAATAAGACCCTGTTTTAATGAAACCATTGCAGTCAGTCTGTGCCCGATGTGGAAAACTGGATGGAGTTGAGCCTTTTTATGAAAGATTATATCAAACGGCTGGTTCTTACTAAATCATCTCCTTGAGGTGCAATTTACCTCTGTGCATGTCTGTTTTGAGAATCGCACCCAAATACATTTGTACAGTATCTGCCAACCAAAAATGTTGCTGGTGCATTTTATTCCCCCAAAATATTAAGGTGCACTGCCAGCTTATTCACAATAAACAGGCTTAAAGCACACAAAAAAAACATTGTTTTAATGTAAAGCATAGTGTGAATGGGCCCCCAACAATTAAAGCACTGCACCTGCAGGTACTTGTTTGCTTGCAAAAAAATAAAAATTTTGTGTTGTCCAACAATAAAGTATCACTAAACCCTAAGCCTAAAAACACACGCAATAATCAATATTAGTCATTTAAAGCTCATCTCATTGTTTTTTATGCTGAAACTAGAACAGTTTTTCTTGTGCGGGAACCAACGTCTACCCCAACCTCTTGCAGCATTGTTCTCAAACTCTTACTATAGCAAGTACTGGCGTTCATTAATGTGCATGTGTGACGAGCTGTCCATAAGAATATGTAAAGCTAATGTAGCCATGTTACATTACTATTTGTAATGTTTCAACAAAAAGAAAAAGCATGGATCACCTCGCCTACAAATGTTGCACAGGAGAAAGTAATAGTAAATTAATTAAGATTTAGTAACACTTTATGTTGGCACTATAAACCCAAAATTCACCCGTTGTCTCCTTCACTGGGTTGGTAGATTTCTCATAATTTATTGAGGTTACATAACAAAAGAGATTTAAAGGCCAAAAATAAATATTTTAAGAGAGGAGCTCCCTTCCTTGAAACACTGTCCCCTGCAGGCCGTGCAAGCAACTGCATCTTGTCCCTTTGGTAACGGTTGTATGATGGTGCTGGAGCAGTACAGCCTCAGCACTTCAGCTTCTAAACTCAGGCCACTGTGTTCATCAACTTCCAGGGTTCTGGAACTATCAGGACTGCACTGTTCCTTTAAGATACCACATACCTCCGTAACACACACAACAGTCCTAGAAAACAAGATATAGGACATAGTTAGAGAGCACATACATGGAAATGAAAATTACAACTCAGTCTTTCTGTCTCTGTGCATAAACAATAAATGGGGCACCTTTTTTTTAGTAGAGGTGCATGTGTTCACCTCATTACCGTCTGCAAGTTCTGTGCTAAGAATTATCTAGGAGCCTCTAGGGCAGCAGGTGTCAACTCCCATGATATAAGGGGTTTCTCAGATCACCAAAATACATCATATTCACCTACTATATAGCTACAGAGAGTTGGAAAAGACAAGCAATATGTAACAATGAGAAGTTCAAATACTGCAAACTTGCTTTGGGAGACTCATAATAAAATAACTAATGTGACAGATGAGATTGGAAACCAGGGCCCCTAGAGGTAATTATTTTACAAATTGGATGGTTTATGGCAGCTAAAAGATCTTCGTTAAAAATGCAGTTATCCTTAACCTCCCTAGAGGTAACCCCAGGTGTGACTCGGGGTAGAAAAAAGTTGCTAAAAGTGGTAACCCCGAGTCACACTCGGGGTATGTAAACCTATGGCAGGGTTAGTAAATAGAGCGCTTACCTGATCCGCCAGCGTACCGCGCCGTGATCTCCATCTTCTTCCTGCTTCTGCATCCGATGAGTCACCGGGGAGTTCCCGGTGATGTCGGTGCGTGTGTACGTTGCCGGCGGGGCGGGAAATTCAAAATCCATTTGTATTGCATTCAACACAAAATAACTATATTGAAGGCAATACATTGGATTTTTATGTGTAAAAGCAGTACACTGTTTTCAAGAACATTTATTTTACAGTATATTTATTAGTGTGTGTGTGTATATATATATATATATATATATATATATATATATATATATATATATATATATATATATATATATATA
>NC_092864.1:72465514-72491913 GCF_032062135.1 Pyxicephalus adspersus | reverse complement strand
ACCGCTTTTAGACATAAAAAAACGGAAAGAAATGAACCGCTAGGGAGGTTAAAGGATCTCCTGTGTATTATTTTACCAGGTACCTATTGCAACTTCCCCATTTTCCTTGCAAGCTGTCACATAGTCATGATATCTTTTCATATACAGATCTGTAGAGTTGTGCAGTCCTACAATACAAAGTCCACAACTCACACATCCTACCATTGCACCGTCTAATGACAGGTGGGGAATATTTAATGGTGAACTGGGCAGGTAGAAGCAGCCACATTATTATTATGGACATTTATTATGTGAGCCAAGCTTTCAGACACATTGTTAAAAAATAATTTAGGATGATGGGCAGCACGGTGGCTCAGGGGTTAGCACTCCAGCCTTTGCTAGTGCTAGGTCCTAGGTTCGAATCCCAGCCAGGACACTATCTGCATGGAATTTGCAGGTTCTCCCCGTGTCTGCGTGGGCTTCCTCCCACATCCCAAAAACATGCAGTTAGGTTAATTGGCTTCACCCTAATTTGACCTTAGACTACATTATTGACATATACCTATGGTAGGGACATTAGATTGTGACCTCCTTTGAGGGACAGTTAGTGACACAACTATGGACTTTGTACAGCGCTGCATAATATGATGGCGCTTCATAAATACTGTATAATAATAATACTACTAATAATAATAATAACTAATAATAATGATTTCAGTAGTAACAGTTCATTAGTGAATACTGGTGCAGCCGTGTGTATAACCACAATGGAGGGGCAATAGAATGTAAAACCATAAGTTTGTCACAGATTATAGCAAACTAGTACTCTCTTATCACCAGGGCTAATCATGTTGGAACACTATAAATGGTGATTAGAAGCATTGGACAAAACAGACCTTGTTTTTTTATATTGGTGGATCAATAAGTGACCAAGAGAGGATGGCCGCTGTGATTTTTTACAGACACCGCAGGATGTCACCTGCTCATCCTGCCCTAGAAATACCCAGGACTGATTCATTCCACTCTCAGGGAAACGATTAGGAAAGATCATAAATATAGTATGTGTACAAAGCCACAGTAATCAAACCGTTCATTTATTTTAAAACCTTCTCTGGAAAATAATGGGAAATCCAAAAGTTTTAATAATTCCACATATAAATCACGCCTTGCATGAAATTTGGTCCTTTGCTTTCTGCTCATATGCTGGTAATGTTATTTATGAACAGCACTTGTGAGACTAACTGGCAGCAAAAGGTTAAAACATTTCACCTTCTAATCACACATGGCTGAGCCTTTAAGCCAATTAGGCAGTTTACTCATATTGAGCTTCTGAAGGACTTCATTCCATTCACACCTCGTACCTTCAGCACTTTGTCCAGCTGCTGTTTTGGGAGATCTTCTCCGAATTCCTGGCTCAGCTTTGTTTGGATCATATTCCTGCGAAGACGATGAACTTTGGAGAAGAGTTCCAGCAGAGCTTGCCTTTCCTATGGCACAGAACAGGACTCTAATTAGTTATTTTTGCCAGAGATGCAAAACGGGTTAAAGGAGCTAAAGAGAGTTAATAACTTGCAATGTAAAGTAGAAGATGGAAGCAAAAATACCGATATTTCCATCGTGTGAGTGGTACAAGACTAACTCAGATTAAACAAAAATCCCCATTCTTATGTAGAAATTTTTCTTGAACAAAGAAAGTGGAGAAAGCTGGAGTTTTTTTAGGAAGTGCGTTTTCTATATTAGTATTAAGGTGGTTAAAACGTCAAACAGTTAGTGAACGATATATACAATATTTAAGAGTGGTCACCCGCATTAATATTTCATGGGATAAAGGACCAATCAACTAGAAAAATTAGGTCCCTGAATCATTTGGATGTTGGTCAGGTTAACGTCCCATCCCGACGCATTTCGCCATGCAGCTTGCTCAGGAGATTTGTTGAGAACGTTATGACTTGGTGACCTTATGGATTACATCCTAAACATTCTCTAAAGAAAACATATGAGATCCAAGGTATTTGGTAATCTTAAAGATTATGTAGTGATCCTCGATTAAAGGAAACAAGTGGAATCCAAAGTGTTCAAGAGTAATTGGAATGAGGAAACTGCTGCTGGCATTATATCCAGGTGAAATGGTAGCAAATCTATCCTTTCCAACGACAAAAATTGCAAGTGTGTACGCAGCTTTAGCCCCATTCTTATCTGTACCTATTGTTTTTTGGGAGATAAGCAAGGGCTGAATGAACTTTCACATACAGATTCCACTATGGTATTTTAAAATCTCTATATGCCCAGGGGTCTGCTAATGATGGGCCTCAAGAATAAAGGTATATGGTAGAACTGTTGATTGTCTATAACAACAAGCAATACGTTGCCTCTGCTATCCATACAGGTTAAAAAAGAAAAATGAATGACCACCGTGGCAAAACTACCCACATTGTCCCGATATCCATCGTCACAGGCGCAAGATCGGGTGACGTAGATGGGGGGGGGAAACATTCCTGCATTATTGAATGGGCCTCCATCAGCCAAGGAGCAACCAAGACCCACCCGGAATGCATGACGTAGGTATCCTGGGAGGCTTTGTGCTCCCAGTCTGTCTTTATTGCCGCGGCTAAAGGACAGCTGAAGTACTTTTAAATAAAAAAAAAAATAAACAACGTTTTACCTTTAAATAAAATAGTTGTCTACCCTTTTATGTAAAGTAAACATTTAGAGTTAAGTACCGACTGCTGGCACATACTTTACTAATTGCAAAGGTAGAAAAACCTGCCAGGGGTTGGATACCAAGGTAGCAATGGGCAACTAATTTTATAGAGACAACTAAAGGACTTGCTTTGAATACATCAGAGAAAAAATAAACCATTATTATTAAGAAAATATGCAAGGCTTCTTACCCTGTCAAATTCATCTCCACAGGTCCACAGGGCGAACACCTTCTGTTCATCAGGGGTAGCAGTACTCTGAGGAGGAAACTAACGAGACAACTTTATAAGCAAACAATGAGGTATACATGGGATACATTACTTGAGGTTTTTTTTTTCTACCAGTTACACCCCCTGCAACTTTAAACATGTTTTGCAAATGCTTAGCATTAAACCAGACATCATGTGTATCATAGATCTGATAATTTATCAAATCCAGTGTCTGCAATAAACCTGCAGGTGCAAGAAATCACTGCCTCAAATTGCCTGATCTGAAGGAAAATGTGTACCCAAGCAACGGCCTCCAGATTTTTTCCTTCAATATGAATACTATTGGCCTATAGGTAGTATATGTGTAGAACAGAAACTGGTACAACATGGGAAAAAAATAAAAAAAGAGAGAAAATCTCACTGTGCATGCATGGGATCGGCATCTCTTGGTGGAAAAAAAAAACCCTTTCTGTGCATTGTCGCATGCCCACAAGGAGCAGCCAGAGCCTCCCAGGATGCATGATGTAGGTATCCCAGGAGGTTCTGCGCTGCCATTACGTCTTAAAGGGTGACGTGCACTTAAAAAAACAAACATTTTTACTTTATTTGAAAAATTGTCTCCCCCTCTATGTAAAGTTAAAATGTTACGTTTAGGTACGCTTTAAAGGAACCTGTAACTGGTTATAAATTGTTAGCTGGAAGTGAGCTTTAAAACGTTTCTTTTACTGAATTCCTTTAAAAAAAATGACCCTGTATAGGGGGTGAACACGCAGTGTTGTCACCCTATTATTATAGAAAGTGAAAAGGAAGAAAAACCACTGAAATAATCAACATACAATAAACCTGTTACAGTGAAAATGCAGTGTTGTTGTTACCAAGACCAATCTATGATTTTGCCCATATTGTAAATATACGGGACCTAGGATCCAAGTGTTTCCACAGGGATTCATTTCAACCATACACAAACACTTGAATAGATACTTGCACTACCGTTTCACCCGTCACTTGTTAATCCAGGTTTACTTTACCAGTTTGGTATATTGAGTCGGTACTTTCACATAGTTAATAATCCCAAGGGTACAATGGCTACAAGACTGGATAAAAGGAAACACCAGACTCATTGCAGTGCAAGAATGTCCTTTTTTGTGGAGGCTTTATTATTCCCCAAGAAAGAACAAAGTACCTTTTCATAGCGATTTAAAAACCCTGGCTACTTAGAGCACTCTGTTTGGGTCTCTGCGCCTGAATTGAGGTCATCGGCAAAACAATATTCACAGAGATTTATTACTCCTTTAGCCAAAAGTTTCTCTCTTGTATAATCTTCTTTTTGTCAAATCATGAGTTATTACACTTTTTTATTCAAGATACATATATATATATAAAACTTTGTTTCCTGTGACCACTGTTACTAGGATAGGACAAGAAAGTTCTGGACGAAGACAAAATTCAACCCCCCCCCTAATTTATATCCTTCAGATTTTGAAATAAATTAGTACTTCTGATGTAGAATCCTCTTTAGGTCAAATTCATGTTCATGAAAGTGTTACAAGATCAGAATACAAAGGATTATAAATTGCTTAAAGTTATGTTGATTATTATTAATGTTGAAAAGGTGTCTGAATTCAGCAATTTCCCTGTACACAAGATAAATTATTCATTACTACAACCTCAGCAAGCTACAACAAATGCATTTTTTGCACATTACAATAGGCAGTCCATGAAATAAGGACACGTTGCATATACACACCGGTGTGAAATACTCGTGTGCACATTTATAGCATTCTATATAGTGTGTTGCTGTTGCACACATAGGCCAAGTCATGCTGTGCATTAAGGTGTGAATAAAGCTACGTACACACATCAGATGATTCTCGTCCGATAATTGCCTCGGGGCTGATATCGGACGAGAATAGGGTTTATGTCCAGCGCTCATCCGGACTAACGTCCTGGCCTATCCACAGATGAAGAACCATCGTAATGAAAGTGAAGGGGAGAGAGCACAGCGGGGTGCCATTTTGTCATTCTCCCCCTCCCTCCACCATAGAGCAGAATGGTGCTGTATGTACAGCGCTCATTCATGCATCGTGCATTCGTTAGTCATTGGAAAGGATTGTGAAAGATCTTTTACAACAATATTGCATGTGTGGACTAAGTCCCTTGTTTTACCAAAAACATGCCCTTATACAAACTGAGCCAATCTTTAAAGTATTGTGACAAAACTACACTTCAATATTTGAATGTTTACATATTCACATAAGGTACGAACAGTAAATCGAGTGGACAATCAAGCTAGAAACCACAGATGTTGCTGCAGACTACAATAAAACCCAAAGGTCTATAGCTAGCCGAACATCAATCATATATTAGAGGTATTGTATCCCAATCAAATTGGTTTGGGTGCGAAAGCCTTTAGTGTCAAAAATTGTACTACATTAGGAAGAACGGAGAAAAGAGATAGGCTTTTACAAAGACACCATAGGTTTACAGTAACTATGTATAAAAACAGTATAATCTTATTATTCTTTGAATATAAGTTTTTAAAACAATAATAGGCTTGTTACAAATTGACATGATAGTGGACTATGATAACACTATATAGGAAAGTGATAGATTTTACAGACTTGTGTGTAAGCTCTTAAAACAGGGAGTGGGGTCTTATACCGACGCGTTTCGCCCAATTAGGCTTCCTCAGGGGATATAGAGAGCCAAGGGTATGATATAGTGTTAGATTCAAGCCAGTTCAATTATGATTGATGTAACAATCGCATAGTCGTTTGGATGCTTTTGGTCTTTGAAGTGAAGATTTAGTAGGATGTTAGTTCCTTGTGTTTTCTTTTAGGAAGTGTTAGTGTAGGATAGATAATTCGATAAATTGGGTGTGATTCAGTTTCAATTATTTGTGAATTAGTTCATTGTTGACCTAGAAATATCTCTTGATCAAATGTGATACCGATGATCAATAAGTAACTGGTAAGAGTGTGAAAAGCTGTCTTTGGAAACAGCATGACATAAAAGACAAATGGTTTGTTTAGGGGGGTCTTGACCAGCGGCAGCCGCTGGATGGCTGCCGCTGGTCGAAACCCCCTAAACATACCCTGTGTCGGGTTAAGAACCCGCTCTCCGTCTCAAGAGCTACACACAAGTCTGTAAAATCTATCACTTTCCTATATAGTGTTAATATAGTCCACTATCATGTCAATTTGTAACAGAAGCTTATTATTGTTTTTAAAAACTTTTATTGTATTCGAAGAATAATAAAATTATACTGTTTTTATACATATTTACTGTAAACCTATGGTGCCTTTGTAGAAGCCTATCTCTTTTCTCTGTTCTTCCTAATGTAGTACACTAAAACCCGGATAAACGACAGTTACTTGTGTTACCATAGTGTTCACGTTTTCTGTGAAAATAGTATACTTACAGGCACCATGATCTGTTTACAGCCAGAACTTAAAACCGTTTCCTGAAGCATTTTGTCTGGGATGCCACTAAACAGAGTGTGTCCAGGAGGAAGACCGGCTAAATGCAGGTTAAATAAACGCTTAAGTTCACTCATAGTCAACACATATTGCTTCTTAAATGTAGAAGCCACAAACTCGTTCAGTTCTTTTGCTAATGGATCTTTGTCTCCCTTCGAGAGAGGACCATTCACCGACTCATGTGAGTTTTCATCCATGTGGACACCATTGACCAGCCCATTGTTTAGGCCGTCATATGTTGAGGTGTCCATGCTTTCCTCATCACTCAATGGTTCCTCTTTAATATGAACATCAGCCACAACTGCCGTGTGTGAAGTCTGTTTGGTCTGCTCTTTCTTTCGCTGCAAGTCCCTCTCTAGCTTGGCTTGGTTTTCCTTGGCCTTCATCCTTGCCATGTTCAGGACCTGGTCCCCAGAGATCACCGTGTATGGCGCTGATAAAGATACAATACAAAACAAATAACAGAAATTATTGGTGTGAACACCTTACCCCCAAACCATGGGATTCACATTCTAGGATCTAATCAGGTTCTTATAGCTGAAAATCATAGGTAGAAGGCCAAATATTACAATTAAATATTAATAATGCAATTATTCAATTGGAGGATGACTAAAATATTCACCTTTTTTAAAATTGCTCTCTCTGGCTTCTGTTAGTCCTAATTACAGGTCTTAAAGTAAACCTTTGTTTACTCATAAAAGAAAAAATAGGTTTGATTTAAGGGCCTAATGTATCAGATTTGTAATCTAATGTACAGCACTGCATAACATGTTGGCGCTATATAAATCATGTTTTTTATTATAATAATAATATTATTGAGAATAATAATAAAGGGTCACAACTTTACTAGTAGCACACACCTGCCTTTGTTCAGCAGCTGGGAGCAAGGAAAAGTCCTTGGAGCTTACACAGGGCGGAGGACTCTTTCCCTAGTCCCTGTGTAACAGGTCAGGTCCACAACAGCACCAGCATTGTCACATGCAAGGAAGGACAGTAAATCAAATGTTTGTACCAAAGAGAGGTACTGGGCATTTTCTACGCAAGACGGGGGAAAAAAAAAAAAAAAAGAAAAGGTATATGCTGCTACGGAGGGCAATAAAGTAAACCTGTATTGTGTCCTGCACTGGCAAAGCATATGTTTTTAGTGGGGTTTAAAATTTCACATGTGGTCAGGACCTAAAGAACCAAGCAGTAACTAGCTAGTTTTCAGCTGTAAACCAGTGAACACACAAAAAGTTTACAGGTTGAAGATAGTGAAGAGCTACAATGCCAGGTAAGATAAAGGACAAGTAAATAAAGACATTCTAGATCACCGATAACCACGACCAAGATAAAACTGTGTATATTTTTCATTATTCTTTAAAAATGGACCATGAAAAGGCTACTTGCAGTAACAATTTGTGAGCAAAAAAAATATCTTATGACAGTCAACACATGTTCCATTTAACTTATTTACTCTAAGCTGTCAGTCCTCCTGGGCTCTTCCACATAATAATGGGCTGCCTAATGCACCAAAAAAAGGTATATATACATTACTTGGCAGGAAACCCCAATGTGTGCGCTGCAACACACATCTGGTGCCAAGCTGCATTGGGGTATGTTTCAAAATAAATGGCACTACATCACATGCGCCCAAGAAATGTCTGAATCGCTCTTCTGAAATTACCTGAAGTATCCGTCTTTTTAGGCATCAAACCATCCTTCGACAAGTTAAACACCTTTTCAAGCCTATAAAAGAAATTTAGAATGAATAAACAATAAAGATGATATCCTATTGTGAATTTAATGAACAAAGCTCAATTCAAGAGCTACAACAGATGCTATACCATATGCTATGTATGTAATAAGTTTAGCATGGTATCACTTGTATATGAATAGTATTGGTGTCCTTCGGACTGCATGCAGAAAAACGTCTGCAAACACAAGGGCATTAAAAAAATAAATACTTTCCATTGGCCAGGTACTTAGTTTCAAATCTGCTTTGGAAAGATTTGAGTAAAATGGTTTTCAATCTTTTACGTCAAAGGTAAGCCAAGAAGGATAAAAGATCTCACTGCTCATTCATGATTGCAGGAAAAAAAAAAAAAAGTTATATTTAGGGAAAAAATACAGTTTTAAAAAAGTTGTTTGCATAGTCTTCTTCAAAGGTTGACTCTGGACTTTTTTTTCTTTTAAAGATCAGCTAATTCTTGGTGAGGACAGACGAGGGAGAGAATCCTTTGGCATAGCAGGATAATAATTACAAAAAAGTGTGAAAACATCCAAAGTAAAATAAAAATAGCTGTGTCTGGAGTGGAGCTTTTTTTGCTAATCAAAAATGTTAAATAAAACCCTCCAGTTTGTATTGAATATCTTATTTTAGCACAGTGATGTAATTACTGGGTCCATGTGTTTTTCTATAAAATGCATGCGGATATGGCTAGTGAAAACATCACACATCCCAGGCCCCATTCTCTTCCCAAATGCAAGGAGTAGGTTGGCTATTAGAAAAAAAGGTATGCCAAATAATAACAAGACTTGCCTGGATCATGAGCATTTACAGCCTATATGGTAATAAAATGGACATGCCAGAACAGTAACACTGAAGAATGGGGCTAGATCAGGGGTGGGCAAACTTTTTCACAATCTGTTCTAAAATGTGGCAGGGAGGCCGGGCCGATGGGAGAGTGGGCGGGGTTATGCCATCATGAGGCCACTGAACGTGATGTCATAATGGCATAACCCCACCCACTCTCCCATCATAGATCTGAGCCTACGATGGAAGAGTGGGTTGGTTGTTACACCCACTTCCCTGAGCCCGGGATCTATTCAGAGGACACTGTCTGCGGCATTGGCCGGTGCGGCCTCCCAGCGGGGTCCTTCTCCTGACCGCGTTTGGGGAGCCACCGGCCAGAGCCCCAGACTGTGGAGAGAGTTCAACAGGCCGGATAAAAAAGCCTAATGGGCCGTATAGGGCCCGGGGGCCTTAGTTTGCCCATGCCTGGGCTGGATGATGCTGGAGGTTCTCAAGCCAGATTCTATCTGACATACTGCTACAGAGAAGTCTGTACATCTGTGCATGTGAAGGTAATGCTGAAGTCTATCCATTAAGATCATGTTCACACAAGTACCATTAATTATATTAGCACACACAAGCTCAAATAGCAGTGCAATAAGATTATCACAAAGCCACTAAGCAGCAAGGAAATATAAAGCACAAGTGACCCTTTGTACTCCAGCAAGGATTAAAGATTTAACAACGGTTTGAAGTTGGAACCCTTGTACAAACGCCATTTGTTTATTTAAAACTGCTGGAGTCCAATAAAACGAACAAATTTGCAATTAAAGAAATAATGGGGCTGTTGCTGATGACCACATACTGCAAATGTTACTTTCCAGACAACTGAAATCCAGTGGCATCATTACTAAATTACTGATCCAGGACTATTATGCAGACCTGGCACTCTAACGTAATCTGCTGCTTGTTTGTTCTGGGTCAGTTTTTAAAATTTCTTTACAGGATCACATTCTGCCAGTCCAATATTTTAGAAATAGTGTAGGCAATACCTCTGCGGTACATACTTAGCTTGTATTCCCTTCCACAGCATTGTCTGCCTCTGAACCACATCTGGGTGCTTCTTTATAAAATCCTCATCGTAAGACAACATGAACTCCCAGCCTTTGTTGATTCTTGGGATGGCCATATGATCCAGAAATTCTTTCACATCTTCTTGGCAGAGCTGCAGGAAAAATTCATATCACTTTTTACTTTTAACCAAAACAAACTGCTTTAGATTTAAGGTGGTGTACTTTCCAGAGCTATGACCAAACAACAACAAAGATAGGAGCAGAAATATGAGTGGTTAGAGGTTTTACTTCAGATCAAATAAAACGATCTGAGCTGAAGTGAATCAGAAGTAAAATAAACTCCTAACCAGTCATCACAAAACCTCAACTGGGAGCAACACAACCAGAAGTGTTGGTACGTGTGTACAAATAATCTTGGGACATTCGACCAACCACATTTTTCTCAAAAATTGTTTACAAGGGCAGAAAGTTACAAACATATGCACAACAGAGTATTGGCAAATCTAACCGATTGATTTCTAATCAGAAAATGAATTGGGTTTGTGCAGAATTGGAAGCAGTTTTCAGCCTTGGTCCCGGGTAGTCAACTGAGACAGATATCGGCATGAGATTTACCACTGTAGTTGGGACAGAATTTAATTCCAAACCCATTAAAGACACAATTAAAGGGTATGCAAACTCCTACAATGAACTTCATTTATTTGCTCTATGGAGGTGATAAGCCATAGAAACCATAGCTCAATCCTACATATTCCATGGGGGGGATGCAATATGCAGGATTGGGCTGTGGTTTCTGTGTGTACTAGGAAAATGGCCCCGTTTGCATTTTGAGGAGGTGGTGGGGGCAACTCCCCTTAAAATGCAAACTAGGCCATTTTTCTATTACACACAGTTAAACCAGTCAGAATATGGCCCATAAGCTGTGGTCAGAACTATCTAAAAAATTCCAGTGTGTATAAACACTATGACGACAAAAATCCACACAAACTTGTTTTAGCCTTTAAAAAAAATGAATATATAATTTAGATTTCAAACTAATTTACAATGAGGGCATACATAAGTTAAATATTTTGCTGCCTATACATATAGGACAGCAGAATATGAAATTCGTACCTTTGTCACAGCAGCCACCTCTTTCCTTACCACCCAACGATCTTGAGTGAACTTCCACATCTATGGATGATATAAATAGGAAAATCTAATTATGCTTTCTTGATGTGTGATAGGCTGGGTACACTTGTGTAATATTTGTCATTGGAAAGGATCTTTCATGATGAGCGCTGTACACACGCCACATTCTCGTTCGATATCAGCCCCGAGGCAATTATCGGATGAGAATCATCTGACGTGTGTGCGTTGCCATAATACCAAACATGAATGGTTGGTCTTACAAGGCTCTATAACAGCAGCAATATGGCCAACTCAGATACTGCATGCGACTATCAACCTATGTAAAAGTCACACTTCCAAGTTTCAGAAAAAAGAACACTTAGCACACAATTGTCGGAAAATCTTTGTGACCATCATGAAGTAGATCTGTTAAGTTTACAAGCAGTTTCCAGTTTTCCACCGAGCACATTTCACAATGTAGGTGCCTTAGCAGTGCCCAACCTAGAATTATTTTTTACACCGGGTGGGAAGAAGCTGTAGGTGGGTGGCAGCCCCTGTATTGTGACCAAACTTATCAGTAACCACCCAAAAACAGCCGATGGTTGCAGAAAAGGGCTGGGTGGTGTGACCCACTAAAAGGAGCTGGGGAAAACACTGCTTATCAACCATTACCCACATTCCACTGTGGAGTGTAAAGAGAACATGTCTACAGTTATTGTTCTAAAAAGTCCAAACCCACATTGGACAGGCTAGGGCTTCTGATGCATTGTGGAGGTATCTTGACATTTATTACAGCACACATTACATGACACGTATGATGCCTGCAAGCAAAACAGGTTTTTTTTCTCTCTCTCTGCTGTAGATACAGTCTATATTAAACTCTGAAAACTAGAGAAACACTAATAATTGTTGCTCAAAAAAAAGCTTTACTTTTAAAACACCGCAACATCCTGATACAGATATCAGCATGTTTTGTGTTGAGGTGCTATGTGTTTTCAGACTTAAGAAAAATATCTCCAACTTTTAAATAGACATGCTGACGTGTTGGTGCCGAACCAAGCTTATGCCACAGGCATCAATAGCACAAAGTGATGCTTGTCCTTGGCAGAGCAACAAGGAAACCACCATTGCAAATGTGTCAGTATCTGTAGGACACCAACATAAGAAGCTTGTTTTGTTTCCCATATTGAAATTTGTACAGCCTCGCACTGGTTTATAATGAACACTTACAACATAATCTCTACCCCGACACAATACTTCTGCTGGAACCCCACTGTGAGGACTGGATGATTCCTTTGGGTACAATACATCACTGCAAAAAATGCAAAAACAGAAAAATAGGGCAAAGATGAAATCCATACACACCCTTTGGTAAACCTAAACAGCAGTGCCAATCAGTAAAATTATAAAGGAGTTTTCTTGCCTAAAAGAAGGTAATTGAAAACAAATATTCAACTCTCAGGGGTTAGAATGAACCTTTTTCAGATCTGTTTGGAGTACTGCCAGTTTTGCACTTTATAAATCTGACTTTCACAACAAAAAACTGAAAAATCTTTAAATTTGCTGGACTTTAATGACTGCCGACAAGTCTTAAGTGCAAAAGTGTTAACTGGCATCAAAAGGTAACTAAAGATGGGTAATGTACTTGAAAGCTATTATGCAGAAACTGCTGTTGTCATTCCTGAAGACTCATTTATTATTTATTTGAGTATCACTCAGAATTGAGAATATGAAGCTGAGCTGTAAACAACACACTACTACTTGGCAAAAACGCCCAAATTGACAACCCTGTTTAGTCTGTATGTTTTGGAAAAGGAGGCATGCATTTACAACTGCTGATGTAACTAATTATGAAGGTACCTAAGCTTAAAAGCTTCACAAAAAAAAACACAGTTTTTCTTAAGCTATAGATCATGGTGTTTAAGAGATAAATCTGCAATGTAAAATGATTTTTATTGATAAAGTATAAAGGAATAATGTCTACCATTAAACAGAAGACATAACATTTACCTTTTAACAACCCAATTCCCTTGGACTAAGAGCGCCACCTGCTGTATACATCGAAGAACTGTAATGGATTCTGTTCCTGCAGCCATTAGACCCATTAGATTTGCAAAAGGCATCACCTTAACTGTAAAAAAAGAAAGGACAGAACAATGAAGCATAGTATTACTGCTCAAACATATCCATATCTGGTACATGCATGTAAACAAAGACCTTACTAAATAAAAAAACATAACTATCAACCAGTGATCTTAAAGACAAACTGTAACAAGATTCATAGATGCCATCATTTATAAATTTGCTATTTTCACTACTTCTTTACATAAGCCAGTTTACAACAGTGTGATGAATTTTGATATCACTGATGAAAACTGATACAGCCACTCCAAGAATGGCAGCATTATATCCGTAAGAGAAAAAAAAAAAGTTGTTGAACTCTGTAACATCAAATTCGACCAACTTTTCTGCACAGTGTGTTCACCAGTAACACATCAGGACCTGCCTGCTCTGATATGTTCCAATAAATACTTTCACTATACAATCACATCACTATATATTATCTTTACTAATACCAATATGCTTATATACAAACACAAACTTTGAATAACTTTTTGTTGTCTTGATTAATTGATATGCTCTCATTAAAGTACGCTTATGGTCTTCCCAATACAAAATAAACCCCCTTCATACTGCAATTTCTTAGTTTAGTAATTTTCTTACTGCAGTCTAAAAATCTTTGCTCTACAATTGTCAATTGGTTTTAAAAGGGTGATCAGTGCTTTAATCCCTAGTCATAATTGCAGTGACAACCAAACTCTTTCCTTTCTGGCAAAACCTGGGAGCATAAAAGTCACCAACTCTTTCCAGAAAGAACCAGTGAAGCACAGGCTGCTCAAAGGTAGTGGTTTTTTTTTTTTATTAAATTGTTTTTGCAAGTCATTTGTGTGGAAGGGAAGAGGGCCAGCAAAATAGAGGCCAGTAGAACTAAGGCTTTGTACACACGTCATATGATTCTTGGTCCGAACAACCGTCCTGGCGGATCCACGGACGACGAACGATCGTAATGAAAGTGAAGGGGACAGAGCGCAGCTGGGTGCCACTCCGCCATTATCCGCCCTCCCCTCTCTACAGAGCAGAAAGGTGCTGCATGAGTTTGTTATTGCACTGAGCAGTCATTTGTCGTTAGAAAGGATCGTGAAAGATTCTTTCTAAAGACAATTATTGCACGTGTGTACATATAGCCTAAAACCTCAGGGACTCACCTATCCACGTTCCATCTTAAAGAGTCACCATTTCCCTTCTCTTTCCGGAGACTACCTTCAGCCATCCCGATTGGTTGTTCGGGGATGATGTGGGAGCTCATTAATCGCCGAAGCTGAATCCAAGGAACAAACTACTCGTTCCAGGCACAAGCAAACAATGTATTCAACATATTCAACTGCAATTCCTGAAAACTTATGTTCCATGATGGATGACAACAGATCACCTTAGCAAATAAATATCTGTATAGTACTGTTATGTATATGTATATGATTAGTAGGGGTATTCACCTTGGGGATTTTATCAGCTCATTGTTTTCAGTCATGCCTGTATTCTGACAAAGCAAGTACTGCCTTTCATGCTCAGAACGACTGTCCTGGGGGGAAAAAAGAAAAAGTTAGAATTTTAAAAACTGATATAGCTATACAGTTATAAAAGCCATGCCAAAATCACTAAAGATTCAAGGCAGTATAAGGTATAATGCCATTAGCATTACTATGTAACCAGCAATTAGTAAACTTTGAAAGAAGAGATTTTTTTATATCAACTTTAGATGGCTAACTATTTCTTTCCAGAGAAAAATAAAAAGACAAAAAAATAAACAGTTTCCTACATAGACTAACACTTAACTCAGAGGTAAAACTGGTGAACTGGGCTGATTAATAAATCTGAAACAAATTAAAGATTAAAAAAGTACATGGGCTGCAATGTGTCTTCTAAAAATGTTATTTTCCTAACTGCTGTATTTCTCCACTTGCTTCAACACACACGCCAGATGATCCTTGTTAGATAATCCCCTCAGGGCTAAAATCGGACGAGAATCTTGCGCGTGTACAACGCTTGTCGCCCGGATGACCGTCATGGCGGATCCACAGACGAGGAACGATCATAATGAAAGTGAAGAGGAGAGAGTGCAGTGGGGTGCCGCTCCGTCGTTCTTCCCCTTTCCTCTCCACAGAGCTCGTTAATACATCTTGCAGTCTTTTGTCATTGGAAAGGATCGTGAATGATCATTTCCATTGAAAATGATTGCATGTGTGTACCCAGCCTAAGCCCTATACGGCTGGAGTCACTAATCACATCTAAAGAGGTTGTTGTATGCGGTACCCAGCCTAATCATCCAAGTATATGGTTCCTGGTCTTATCTGGAATCTGGGACCAACAAAGTGCATAAGGATAGCTGGCTGGAGAGGATAGTAATGGTATCATCACTGATCCTCCCTCTGACTAATGAACCTGAAAAGGATCTGCTGCAACTGCCTCCAGATTAGACAGTCTTTTTCTAGGACCTTACCCAGGTCACACACAATTTTAAAGACATATTATGTATCTACTTGGTATTTACTTGTGGTAGTCTAGTCTTCTAAATCCAACCAGAAAAAATAGAATATGTTGCTTGTGTGGACTAAAATATATTTGTGTATTTTCTAAAAACATAAGTTTCAAAAACAGTTGGGCAAATATGCAATTACATTATGAAATGGCAGCTCCTTTTATCCATGTGCACCACCCAGCACTTTTCAGTAACCACGGCCTGTTTTTGAGGGGTTATTGAAGAGCTGGGTAAGGCTACCAACCGCCTACAATTTCTTCCCACCCAGCTCAAAAAAGTTTCTGGTTTGAACACTGAACTGCCATTACTTCAATCTATATCTTGGAAATTTTAGGCAGCCTTCAGGTCAACAACGCATGTTTTATGTCTGTATGCCAAAAAATGCCCAGTATAGAAGTGGTTAAAATGCCCAGTATAGAAGTGGTTAAAATGCCCAGTAAAGAAGTGGTTAAAATTCCCAGTATAGATGTGGATAAAATGCCCATTTGAGGCCTGTTTATGTTGCACAATATTTGCACATTTATCAAATACATATTTTACGTGAAAAAAACAAAAGTACATAAAAAATTTATTTTAATACCCACAGTGTCAATTCTAATCTTTCAGAAGTGCACAATTCACAATCAAAGCAATCTTTAGTTTGGCAGGCGACTGCACTACACAGGTATTGATGAATCCTAAAGATGACATATAGTCAAATTGTAAAATATGATTCAGGCCCTGAAACAAAACTACTGCATTACTTTCAGCAGGCCTGAAGACAAAATTAGCCATGTTGCTGTGCTTGGAGTGTGCAAAACTGTCCAGTCATGGCTCACTAGGTGTATACCATAAAGTTTAACTTACTTTGACCCCACTGTAATGTAAATGCACCCAGGATTCCTCAGCCTGTTTTTTCTGCAAAAACTCATAGGACTGTACCCTCCTTTGTTTGGCCTGCTCAGACTCTGGACGAGAAAACCGCACCTAAAATGAATGTTAGCATATGTTACATTTTTACAATCGGATTCACATCTATCTTATTAATATTATTACACAATATTTATATAGTGCCGAGCATATTTCGCAGCACTGAACAAAGATCATAGTCATGTCACTAGCTGTCCCTCAAAGGGGATCTCAATCTAATGCCCCTACCTGTCAAATGTTAATGTCTTATGTATGTTAATCTTTAATACAGTCTAAGGTCAATTTTAAGGGGAAGACAAATAACCTAACTGAATGTTTTTGGAGGAGGAAACCGGAGTACCCAGAGGTAACCCACGCAAACAAAGGGAGAACCTACAAACTCCATGCAGATAGTATCCTGGCTGAGATCCCAACTTGGGACCCAGCGCTGCAAAGGCAAGAGTGCTAACCTCTGAGCCACCGTGTTGCCCTTACAAAACAAACATTGAAGGGTTAGTGCAAACAAGTTTTTTTTTTGTGTTTTTTTTTTTTGTGGGGCATATACTTGAGCAAATACTTTGACAGCAAGATCTTCTTGCTGTGGTCTCTGGACACCTGCCCTTTAAACTTTACATGTTTTAGGCCCTCCTCAAAATGACAACAACATACCTTTTCTATATAATGCAACTGCATAGCGATTTGTGTTGCTTGCAGCTTGTATGGATGAGAATGTCTGTTTGTCCATGAGTTTCCTGCAGAGGTAAATAAGGAAAAAAATATTGTCACAAACATCTAACCCTATAATTGACAAACAATGAGGTTTTACAGCATTTTAGGAGGGTTAAGTGTTTGCAGAATGTCAGGAAGTGGAAATTTAGAAAATTAAAGACCATAAAAAAATGTTTAGCAAATAAAGGCATATGGGGTGGCCATTCTTACACTGCACCATCATCCCAGCACTTAGTGCTGTTCAATCTATTTGATTCTCTACCTTTCTGACCAAGTGGAGAACAGTCCAGGATTGTACTGCATTGCATCACCAGATATATTTATGCCCAGTTCTAATCCTTTACCACCATCCAAAACTAGATAAGTTTTTCATTTTGATGTACGCTTTATATAAATATGCTATGCATTTACCTATCAGTTAAGTCCAAAGCACATGGTAGCAGAACCCCACATGTTCAAGGGTGGCCAAATTATTCCTTCCCAGACCTTTGATGGAGATGGTTGTCTCCTCCATTCATGTGCTCTGTGGTTTGCACATTATTTTTGGTTGTTTTTGGAACTATCCCTTCGAGCCATCCTGCAGCCATCTATCATACTGCTTCATTATAAATTGCATAAGAATTTCAAGCATTTCCAGATATTATTTGCTGTGATCTATATGTATACTACTATACCACCAAAGTGTCATTGCAGTACTCCTGAGGAAGCAGACTAGTTCTACGAAACGCGGCAAGTTATTCCTACCTACTCACTTTTAGGTTTGTGAGACGAATGTTAAACTTATGGTGGCAGTAGCAATCTGTCTAGTGGCCTTTTAGGCCCCTTTGTCCACTTGATTTTATGATATGTTGATTGTGTTACCATGATTTTATAATAAAAATTATGTTCTAACCTATATTGTTGCAAGTACCTAAAAAATAATCCACTTTTGGCCCTTTGGAGTTTCTTTTGTTCCACTAAGGCTTAGGGCCCTTTTTTTTCCTCATGGGCAAATGCCTTACCACCCATCTATCCCAAAACACTTGCAAGTGCATAAAACAGAGGAAAGCCTGTTTGTCAGCAGCTAACATGCATTAGGAAAGGTTAGAAAAATAGTGATCACCAGTTTGTTGTGCCTCCAGAATACAAGCTATAAGACCATGTTCAGCTGTTTTTCCAGTGTAGACCAGTGGGGAGTTATGTAGAATTATTTTCTATTTCTGTAGGACCTCACAACTTGGTCTGTTCAAGCTTTGGGATGTTTAGCAGCTGTCAATAATGCTATTTTGAGCTAGCAACGTGAACCGGTAGGTGGTCCTTTGGACCATGTACTAAGGGAAACAGACTGCGCTAAGCATAGGTCAGCCAGCTCAATAAACTGATGACATCTAATTGACACCAAACAATTTACAGGGCTCTCCTGCAAAGCCTGTTCAGTTTGAAACTGAAAGCTTAACCAACCACATTATTAACAGGTACATCGGTGAGGCTACATTTTACAAAACCCAGACTGTTCTGACATATGCTGGGCTTCTGCAAAACAAGCTTAGGGTTATATAATTTTTAACATACATGGGAACTGATAGATTTAGATTTGCAGATTTTTACATTTCCTTGGTCTTAAGAATCAGTTTTATTATAGTTCCAGTTTAACAAGGTGTATATATACATTGGTAGTTTTATAAGCTGGAAACCTTATCTAAAGCTGGAAACTTACGTGGAATAGGTACTGGACTCATCACTGCAAGTGCCATCAACATTGAGGGCGATTTGTTCCCCTTTACTGCGGCAATAATTAGGACTCATTGTGTTGATGGCCATGTCCATTTCCACCTATAAAAAGGATGAAGGAAGATTTTATTTTAGTTATATTCACTTTCCATACAGCAGATATAATATTTAATAAGGCTCTACAGCACAATTCAAAATGAATCAAGAATTAGACTGACATAACAGACATATCCTACCTTCTGCTGTTTTGGCTTTATCCTTGTGGCTAGGTGTGGCACCCCATCATAGGTCATCGACGCAGGTCGGACTGGATACTTAGTAATAACAATAAAAACAAAAATTAGGCACAGCAAACTGAATGGACAAAAGAGTTGGGCAGGTTGAAGAAACATCAGCAAGCATACACAACCCTAAGAAATATACGTCTGAAAAACCCAGGTAAAATATTGTGTGTATATTATATGTCTCACTAAAAATTCTGCTGCATTGATTGAATAAAAATGTGCATCCCAAACCAGCCTACTCAATAACAAAAAAAACTAATTATATGATTGGCAACTAAGTATAAAAAAACTCTGTGTGTTAAAACAAATGTATAATTTGAAGTAATTTTTTTTTTAAAAAAGTACCTGGAATAAATACAGTTTCTCTGCCAAGCTCTTCGCCAGAAAGAGATCAATCTGAAAAAGAGAGGAGGTTCATCAGAAATGCATTGTCCTGGTATGACCAGGTAATGTCAGAATAAAACAATGTGAATAGAAGAGGTAGGGGCACCCTGGATCAGAGCAGTTTTATACTAATTACCAGCATCTCATAATCGGTGTCAATGTTGTATCTGTCAGTAGGAACAGATATTGTGTGTCTATTTAAAGCGGAACTAAACTAAACAAAAAAAAAAAAAAAAAACACACTTACCTTTAATCCAACAGAGCCCTCAATGGGACTGATCCCGCGTCATCCTGGAATTCTGGAAGGTCTGGGCACCATCATCTACTATCTTCTCTTCTTCTTGCGTCACCCAATCTTGCACTGCGCTGGTGTGAGATCGGGTGACACAGTCGCTGCGAAGGGGAAAAAAAAAAAAAGAGATAATCTCACTGCACATGCAATGCATGAGATCTGCATCTCTTTCCCCTTGGTGGAGAAATGCCCCTTCTGCATATGCCCAAGATCAGGGCATGCACAGAAAGAGCAGCCAGAGTCTCCTGGGATCTGTGATGTAAGCATCTGGGGAGGCTCTGCGCTCTTAGTAAGTCTTGATTGCTGCAGCGATCTGTGATCAAGCAGAGGATTTACTACTAATGAAGGTCCATTGTCAGGCTGTTTGGTTTGTAACTGAATCCTAACCCCAAGGCCGGCCAATGCACAACACAGAAGAGAAAACGGACATGACACATTAGGCATAATACTAGCCACTGGTGTTGTACCTGGTACGTTATTGTCAGGTGAAGGTTGTACACTATAATTAAGGACATGGTGAGTCTTCTCATTGTTGTAATTATTCAAAATAACAGCTTTCCATGAAGGTCAGAATAGACCCTGGTCGGGACCCGCTCCTCTATTTTCACTGCAATGATGCAAGCATGGCCTCATGAACGACAACTGAAAGTCTAATCATTTCTAATGACTCCTGCCCTTCACTTTATCAGTTAACTGCTGCCCTGGAAAACAGATGCACAACACATCCAAGCTGCACGTTTATTGGAACGTGGAACTAACCAACACATCTGGAAGTTTGCCTCTACTTTCTGCCCCAGTGACATTCATGACACCAGGACAAGAAGTGAAGAGAAGCAATCATTTTCAGCCCGCAATAGGGGTAGCAGATAATTGTGTCCACTCTATCCAAAACCAGGGTTTGTGCCCGAGTGTAATTTAAACAAGTGTATCAAATACACAAATGGCCCAGTCTTACTTAGATTGTAAGCTCTTCGGGGCAGGGTCCTCTCCTCCGCTTGTGTCACTGGGTCAATAAATCTGCATGTACCTGCCACAGAGTATTGATGAGCAACTGATCAGGAATGACTGCTCCTAACTCCTGCTAATTGAAGAAAGCACAGCGCTGTGCCGCTCAATAAATAGTTGGGTTAGGGCAGGGGCCAGGGTGGAGGAATGGGCACAGAGTAGATCAGAGAGAATTGGGTCAAGGTGACAGGTAGTAGATGGATAAGATGAGAGAAGAGAGGAGTAACAGGGCTGAGGGAGGTCAGTGATGATTTATAGGAAAACATCCTACAATTGGCAGTTTCTTTACTACTATACCTCCTGTATGATTGGATCGTCATCTTCATTTTCCATACTAGTCAAACAAACACCAGCAGCCTGTGCTCTTCAGGGTGCCAGATAGTACCCGGTTATGTTCCCTGCGGAAAGGAGAAAAAGATTGAGTTACTAGTTTACAAATGTCTAAATTTACAGCAACAAGTATGGAGTATGAATGGCAGACACACCCACACCAAGCATCAAAGCTATCTATGGCTGCTAAGCTCATCCTGTTAACTCCTATGATGCCAAATTAGAGAAGAAAGGTAAGAGCTTCAGGAAAAAATGAAACAGTCGCAGCGTCACATGCTAGACCTGCCCTTCCGCACAAGTGTGAGAAACATAAACTTTCCTTGAAAGTCCCCACCTAGCCCCCTAATATTGTCAATGGCTGGTAGATGTGACCAAGTGGTGGGCCTATTATATAAGAATATAAAATATTATTGGTAAACTTTGGATTTTAGGACCAAAACAAGCACTACTACACAAGTATCCATTCCAATACAATTCTACTTAAAAAAAGCAGAAAACTTCATATCCTATATGGTTTTGTTTTCCTCCACCAGATAAAGAATGTGCATTAAAAGACAGGTTCACCATCGGCGTCTAGACACGGCCCAGAGGGATGAAAGTAAAATCCTGACTCCTTATGTAGGGCTACGTGCACACGTCAAATGACTCTCGTCTGATAATCACCTCTGGACAAGAATCTGGCGTATGTACAGAACTCGACGACCGGCCTGGTGGATCCACGGATGAGGAAGGATCGTAATACAAGTGAAGGGGGGAGAGCACAGTGGGGTGCCGCTCCGTCATTCTCCCCCCTCCTCTCTCCATAGTGCAGAACTGTGCTGTATGTACATCACTTGTTAATGCACCGTGCAATCGCTGGAAAGGATCATAAAAGATGATTTGCAATGATAATTATTTCATGTGTGTCCATAGCTTAAGGCTAAGTATGTGCAATATTTGCCGTTAGAAAACGAATAACTAATGACAAATCAACGATTATTTTGAACAATTGTATAGTGCACGATTCTGTACATGCTGTAAAAATATGATACCATATGACACCAATAATGTAGACACACTAGATACGATCGTTGGAACGATGCAGGAAGTGATGTGTACAGTATAAAGTGTATCACAGAACCATCCACGATCCCTGCACGACTGTACACACTATACATAGTGAACGATCATTGATCAAATGGATCCGCCAGGATGTTTGTTAGTTCCAGCGACATTGCTCGTTCATCAGTGTTGTTGGCCTGTCATTGTGAACATTTGTTGTTTTCGAATGATCGGTCCTTAAATGTTTGTTTCCAGCCTAAATCTACATACACACGTGCAATAATTGTACTCGTTCATGCATCGTGCAGTCCTTGGTCATAGAAAGGAACGTGAAAGATCTTTTCCAACAACTAAGGATTGCACGATGCATGAATGAGCTCTGTACATACAGCATTGTTCTGCTCTATGGAGAGGGGAGAGCGACGGAGCAGCACCCCGATACACGCTCTCCATCTTCGCTTCCATTAGGATCGCTCGTCGACCATTGTCTGTGGATCCGCCAGGACGGTCACCACACGTGTACCCAGCCTTAGACTCCCAAACTACAACACAAATGAGCAATCACATTAAACCCAAACAATAGAACAATGTAAACGTGTGATGTCCCTTTGGCAGAGCTATACAGATCAGTGTAGGGTGCTGGCATATGTTGGGTAACCCAGCATCCCTGGAGCTGCTTGGGCTGAATGAACGCCTACACACATGTATGGGAGTTAAAGCGGAAAATATAAAAAAAAGAAGTGACACTTACCATTAATCGCGCAGATCCCTCGATGGCACTGGTCCTTCCCATGATCTGGTCCCACGTCATCCTAGACTTCCTCCTCGTCCCTGGGGGAGCCATCTTCTGCCTTCTCTTCCAGTCTTCTTGCTCCGTCACCTAACCTGCGCATGTGTGAGATTGGCATCTCCTTCCTCTTGGTGGTCTGATCTCAGACATGCGCAGAAGGAGCAGCCAAAGTATCCCGGAATGCGTGACATAGGTATCCTGGGAGGAGTTGCACTCCCATTAAAGCGGAACTAAACAAAAATTAAAAAAAAAACACACACTTTCCTTTAACCCCGTAGATCTGTCGGGGGGTTTCTTACATCGTGTCCTTTGTCATCCCGGTATCAGTCTTCGACGCTGACAATTTCTCCTCTTCTTCCGGGTTACTCTTCCTCCCTCACCTTTCCTTGCACTGTGCAGGCACGAGACGTAGATGGGTAAGAAGGATTGCAGATCGGCAACTTGTTTTTTCTATTGATGACAGGGCTCCTTCTGCGCATGTCCTAATATTAAGACATGCGCAGAAGGAGCAGCCAAGAGCCCCCTGCGATGCATGACGTAGGTAAGACTTCAAGGGGCCGTGCTGCACTTTTTTAGTTTAGTTAGTTTTTTTAGTTAAAAAGGGTGTTGCACTTAAAAAAAAAAATACCAACATTTTTACTTTATTTAGAGGTGTTGTCAACCCTTCTATGTAAAAAAAAAAAAAAAAAAAAAAATGTAAATAAAAACTTTAAAGCGTACCTAAACTCACAATCTTCAATTTACATAAAGGGGGTAGACAACACTTTTTTTTTTAAAGCACCGCCCTCTAATTTTGGATTCCCTAGGCGATTGAGAATGAATGGGAGCGTAAAGCCTCCCGCGGTATCTATGTCACTCATCCCGGGAGGCTCTTGGGTGCTCCTCCTGTACATGCCCGAGCATCTCGGGCATACGCAGAAGGAGCCTTTTCACGAAAAGGGAAAAAAATTGACGATCTCACACATGCGCAGTGAGATTGGCAAGTTTTTTCCCAACTTATGTCACCCGATCTTGTGCCTGGGTCAGGTGACATAGGAAGAACCCGGAAGAAGAGGCGAAGATGGCGCTGCCAGAGTGCCGGTCAACGCTGGACGCGATGGAAGAGACCTCCAGATAGATCGGACTGCCCTGCGGGATTGAAGGTTAGTGGATTTTTTGTGTTTTGGAAGATTTTGAGTTTAGTTCCTCTTTAAACCTAAACATGTTAAAAAAGTGTCTCTTTATTTCATAGAAGTGTATAAACTTCTATGTTGGCCCTGTCTTCGCTGAGCGGGTTGTTCTCGGGCATGGGCAGAAGGAGCCCCAACTTTCTCCCAACTATGTCACCCGATCTCGTGTACGGGGGACGTGGTCCGCGGCTCTATCCGGTGCGCCCTGCCAGTGGGGTCCTTCTCCTGACCCCGCTTGGGGGTGCACCGGCCAGAGCCACGGACCACCGGTTGGCAACCGCTGATATAGAAGGATGGCAAAGGTAAACTATTGGCACTGATGGTTACCAATCTATGTCCCCCTCAGATATACTATGCATACGAACATAGGAAGGGCCATTTGCGACAATTTCAAAAACGATTTTGCACAATTTTTACAATTCTTTCTGTAAGTTCCTATACTACGGTACAACCCTATCAACTTGGTATCATTATTTCTCTGGATTATTTCTCTGTGTTGTCCCAGGTCCTGATAACTATCAATGGATGGGTATAAACAATACGTCTAGGGCTATGTACACACGTGCAATGGTTCATGTCTGATAAACGTTTCAGGGCTGATATCGGAGGAGAATCTGGCGTGTGTACGGATCCTCCACCAACGACACACGATGAACGATCATAATGAAAGGGAAGAGGGGAGGGCACATCAGGGTGCCGCTCCGTTGTTCTCCCCCTCCCCATAGAGCAGAACGCTGTTGTATGTACAGCGCTCGTTCATGAATCGTGCAGTCGTTATTATTGCATGTGTGTACTTTGCCATAGACATTAAAACAAATATATATATTTGATCACTGCCATACTTGCTTTATTTATGCATAGCACACACATTGTTCTTCTTTCTAAGTCATGGAGGGACCCCCTTGTACATCATATAAGCTTCTTTTTTTATTTTGCATTTCATGTATTTTGTTTTTTCAGTGTGGAATTTTCCAGTACAGAAGTATTGCACAAATACACAATACCAGCTAGAGATAGAAATATGGGCTTTGCATCTGGTCCAGCCCTATGGCTGCAACTCACCTTACCCTCATTAATGCTCAGTCTGACCAACCTAATAATGGAATAAGGATTCAGAGGCAGAACCAAGTGCTAAGGCAATGCTGATCCCCCAGGGGTGTCAAACTCAAATACACAGAGGGACAAAATTAAAAACTTAGACAAAGTCGCAGGCCAACCTTGAAATTTATTGAAAAAATTGAGGAAATGTTTCCTTCTCATTGGATATAAACTCTTGTCATATGGAAACAGAGGTTTTGCTTCACATTCAATCTGGAACAAGCCTTTAATAGAGAAAGAGGCATAACATTTTTTTTTAATTTTATTTAGGAAAAAATCTTATGTTTCTTTCTCTATTTGTAGCCTTCTTCTATGAAAATCTAAGGCTACAAATAGAGAAAGAAACATAAGATTTTTTCCTAATTAAAAAAAAATGTTATGCCCCTTTCTCTAGTATAAGCTTGTTCCAGATTAGTAGTAGCAGCAGCAAAAAAAAGGCCAGAGTTTGACACCCCTGTCCTAGATTGTAAGCTCTTCAGGGCAGGGTCCTCTCCTCCTCCTATGTCACTCTCTGTAACTGTCATTTTCAACCCCTATTTAATGTACAGTGCTGCGCAATACAGTATGTTGGTGCTATATAAGTCCTGTTTAATATATTAATATTGGCTCTGAAACTGGAATGTGCTCAGCTAATTCGAACCAGAATTTAGTCTAGGTGACACTTTAATGTTAAGCTCACTTCCAGACTATCCCCACAACATCCAATCCAGCCGGGTACTGATGGGAAACTCTTGACTAAAGAAAAATTAGAAGTAGAGAAAGTAGTCCTCTATGGAAGGGAGGAAAACGAGCAAGCGGCACCCCTCTGTGATCTCTCCACTTCACTCGTATTGCAGTCATTCCTTGTTCATGGATCCAAGACAGATCCATGAACGAAATCTGACGAGCACCGCAGATTCTTGTCCGATACTAGCCCTGAAACGATAATCATCTGACGTGTGTACGTAACGTTAGACTTTGTGAATGTAATAAACTCCCCTATGAAAGTATATTCATGTGTGTTATATTGCATGTTATTGCATGGTGAACAAGCCTTTT
>NC_092864.1:72423019-72464885 GCF_032062135.1 Pyxicephalus adspersus | reverse complement strand
AAAATGATTAACAAAAGATGAACCTAAAAAAACAAACACAAAATATAAAGTGTGTAATCAGAACACAAGAACATTCAACCTCAAATACCAAGTATGTAAAATAATAAAAATGCATACAAAAAGGTTTGAACTACAGATGCGCATAACTCCTGACATTCAGTTTGGTTTGTAGGTCAGTTATATGGAGATCATAAAAGAACAATATTAGGAAAATGTTTACCAAACTTTTTGTCAAGGTAGGGGCAAGAAAAACATAGCATTCTAAATTTTGATTTACATTTTTGGAAGTCGTAGATAATTGTATTGATAGTCCTGATTTGTGAGATCAGCTACAGCTAGGCAACCAAAAGTGGTGAACTTCCTTCCTTCTAGCAATTAAAGAGAACATGCCACAATCTTTTCTAACATATATATGATGTGCCAGGTACATGTGAGAATGGGTCTGAGCAATACACACTTTTAAAAGAACCTGTTTTAAAATCCTCTACATGTTCAGTTGTCATAAGCAATACTTGAATTGATCACATCGTACATTCTGTTACCCAGGATTTGAACAAATCAAGAAGGTAGCCTCAAGGAACCTTGATGGGTGACAGTTACATTATATTGCTGGAATCATATACTTTAAATGCAAACACTATTTTGTATTTGCATTTGTGTTTTATATTTATGAAGCAGTGAATCTGACATACACTGATGGAGAATCTTCTGGGTTCAAGTGTTTCTTTCGCAGTAATTGATTCCCCCAAATGTTTCAGATTCACTGCTTCATAAAAGATCCTTAAAAAAATTGCTAATAAGAAATTGCACATGCATGAATACTTGTATTTGTACTGCTGGGAAACACTTTCATCTGATTGTAAAATTGCTTTAAAGCATTCCCATTAAAGTCTATGAACGTGGCGCATACAGCCGCCAATCATTATTAAAGAATAATGAGAAAGCAATGAACATTTTTAGTTTTGTACTTTTCTCCCTTTTTTTTCTCCCTTTTTCTGGGACACAGCAGGTTGCAATTGCATGGTACTGTGTGCAATAACAGGCTGGACTGCCAACATACCACAAGGTACAAAAATGCAGAAATGTCTTTTGATGCAACACAATGCACGTTTGTTTGCAAGGTATGCTGGGGTGCTATTAAAACTAAAGCAATAGTTTAGAAACTACATAAAGAATTAGAGAGCAGTGGAAAAAATTGTACATGCCAAATGGTATTTCACATAACCTAACCTACCCCAGGGGGTACTTGGCAAACACGGACTCTTTTGCTGTTTTTGTTAAGGCGTATGCAGTTCAGTAAAGATAAAAAGATCTGCTCTGTATATTATGAATGCTCCATAGATATGGAGACACACAAACTGCAGAGCAAAGGTTTGAGTTGGATGTAGGTTTGCAAATTTTGTTCATTGTAATGTTTAAAAAAAACAGATATTCTTGCATTTTTTGTGAAAAGTATACAAAATGTTACGAGAGGTAAGCTTTTAATATACACGTCTTCCCCCATTGTCACCAAAAAGGCTGGCAAGCTTCTACGAGACTCCACAAAATGGCACATGTGGATAGTTTTATAAAGCTACATGGCAATTTCAAAATTTCAGTTCAGCAACATTATATATAACCTGCGAAAAATGCCACAAAGCCTGCAAATATTATATATAAACATCAGATTGACATATATATTTTTATCCCACCTAATTGTAGAGCTATGAGAGTGAAAAGTCAGTGTTAGCCCTTTATAAGGAATACAAAAAATGTCAGAAATCAAGAATTCAGAAGACAAAGAAATAATAAACATTTTCTTTGTTTAAGCCTCAATGCTCATACAAATATCTCTACAACCTGGTGGTGGGCTAGAGCCAAAAGGAGCCACACATATCCTGAGCAAGGTGGGAGATTAAGCAAGATTCCAATTCCTTTCCACCATTTAATCTATTGGAACAGACAGGCACCATGTGTGCTGCAAACTTACATAGGGTTAAAGAGAATGCGAGGGTTGCAAGAGAGTTGCAAGAACTACAATTTTCAAAACTGTCCACCATTATATAGGCAAGGTCTTCTGTGCTTTCAGGTAGATAAATTCACTTAACAACAGTAATAAGGCTGCATACACATGTGCAATAATTGTCGTTGGAAAGGATCTTTCACGATCCTTTCCAATGACAAACTACTGCACGATGCATGAACGAGCTTTGTACATACAGCACCATTCTGCATTATGGAGGAGGGAGAACGACGGAGCGCCATCACACACTGCAAGCTCTCCCCTTCACTTCCATTAGGATCGTTCGTCGCCCATCATCCGTGGATCTGCCAGGACGGTGGTTCGGACGATGGACGACAAGTGTTGTACACATGCCCGATTCTTATCCAATATCATCCCTGAGCCAATTATCGGACGAGAACCATTGCAAGTGTGTACGTAGCCTTAGGCTATTCCTGCCTAATCTGGAGTCCCAGGCTTCTTCTTCTCCCTATTGTAAAATATATTAAAATCCAATATAATTAGTGAAACTTCAGTTTATTGGCCAAAGAAGGAAGAACAAGCTGGGAACTCAGGCACAGGTATTTCAGCAAATACTAGAAATACAAGCCTTTTGCTTTCAGTAAAACCGACCCCCTCTAACTTTGAGTTTGTTCTCTGCTGCTTATGTTTAAAATGGGAAAGAAAACTTTTTTAAACCTTATAACAAAGCAAATAAAGTTTTTTTCCTGAGAGATGATGATACACCTCAGGGTGTAAAAGTACTTAAGTCAGCAGTTAGATGGTGAAGTCTGATTTTTGTTAATGCAGCAGTTACCTACTTTTACATAAGGTATGCACTGAAACAGTCAATCCACACAGGTCCTACTGCTAGATCTGCACTCATTCATATATACCATACATCTAACACAAATACACTTTTTTTCCTTTTTCTTTTTTTTGGTCAGTGTAAACAAACAAGAAGGATATCCATAAAGAAAAAAAAATGTTTTGTAACATCTACAAAATATAATCCCTATTAGATGAGTAGCTAAAGCTGCCATTGTCTATGCTGTAAATTGGACAGATCATTCCTCCATGGCGGCCCAGGCTTCCTCGGCCTTCTGATAGTATTGATTTGCCAGTCTTCCTTTCATAGCCTCCATTGCAGCTTCAGCAGCCTCTGTGTACAAGTCACCTAGAGTGAAAAGAGGACAGTGTGAGCATCCAACAAATCATTTATAATATAGCACCTTGCATAAGCAATATTAGGTCTGGCGGCATACAAAAAGCAAGATTTATTTTTGGGGGCTAACGTGCCTTCACTTTTATTTGCTATGATGCTTCAGCTGGCAAAAAGAGTTGGGATTAAGATTTGTGAGCTTTATGTACCTTTGTTGCAACACTTAGTCAGACGATTCTATACTTAGAAAGCAAGGCAAATCCCTATCAAGGGACGTCTTTACAGTCCAACTGTGATTTTACCATGTTTGCCTTTCTCACACTGATGTAATGAAGTATGTGTCACTCATGTTGTACTTTGCTGCCAAAAATCCCAGTCTCTTTTCTACTTGATTCATACCTTGACTAATTACAGGGTTGGTCAGTATTTTTCTGATTATCATAGATAGGGTCCCCTCTTTTGTTCCTTGCATATGAAATGCTTAGAATGGTGGTACAGACATCTAGACATAGCAAAGGCCTGAAAAAATCTCTTTGAACAACAGTTCCATTGAGGAAACTAACTACATACAGATGCAATTTCAAAAAAAGGATTGTGTAAGTGCAATACATAACTCATTTATTTGAATAAACCTTGTAAACAACTTCTGTTTTATGCCTTGGTATATCCCCCGTTTTTTTCCTAGTTGGAATCAACAAAACTGAGTTCTTTTATGTTCTTTTATGCATTTCCATTTTTTTAGTATTGGATATGTCCCAGCAATTGGAATGTTACTACTGTATTGTTGGACAAAACTAAACACCAAACCTCTGGAACTCTGCACTCGTGTCAGTCAGATTGGTATGTTGTAAGGTAGAAAACATTTGATTTAACGAATATAACAAGGCAGTACTCATTTCCTTTGTAGGAGAGGCTGGGTGAGGAGATTTAACCACATTGGGGAAGCCCTCTAAACTCTGTGGAAGTTACCCATCAGGTTATGGATACTTAGAGAGGATAATGGCTATAGTCAATGACTCCTTACTGGTTTTTCCTAAGATTTGTTCCCCTTGGCTGCAGCATTATAGCTCACCTATTATTGACTAAAGATTTCTGAATCGGTAGCCCCCACATGTTATTTTGCTGGTTTTGGATCCTTAGATAACAGGGGTTCCTTCTTCTACCTTTATTCTTACCCTCCTTTCCTGATCTTCCCCTTTCATTCCCTTGCTTCCCTCTTCCCTCTTATTCCTTCCTACTTTATCACTAGTTTGTTCACAATAGGCGTTCATCATTCATTTTAATAAACCTTAATAGCTTTTTAACCTTGCCTAAGTTTTAATGGACAAGGTCACTAACTACCTTGGTATTAGCTTTTATTTGTTTAACCATGTGTTAGTAGTTTTACTTATATGGTCGACTTGTTAGTCCTAACCGTTCCACTGCATTTGTTATCGTGTGCACTTTCATTTTTATATTTTTGTCTATTGTGGTTCTTGTTGTAAGCCTGTTCGCTTCATGGCCAACTGTGAACACTTTTTGTATCCCCCTAACTTGTACTACTATATTAGTCTTTGTTAATTTCTTAAAAAACTCAATAAACATAATAAAAAAAAAATATCGAACAGGAGAGATTTAACTAACGCTATCATACATGTGACAGAAGCCTAACAGCCAGAACTAAACAAAGAGTGGGGTCTGCCAGTCAAATGTAGGACTTAAGTAGAGTTTCTAAATGCTTCTCTGCAGAATCCTTAGATACCGATACATCTGCTATTAAAGCTGTGGACTCTCCTGGACCTGGATTACAGCTGCACACACCTTATATCAAGCAGGTCAAAAAAGTAGACAAATAAAATAAAAAAGAGAGAGAAACTGGCAAAATACTAAAGATCCAAAGTAGGTCAAGAAAGGCTTGCTAGAATGACACCGGAAATTCTCAGTGAATCATGAGAGAATTCCTGCTAAGCTTAATGATAGTAATTAGCTTGATACACAGTTCTAAATTGCATACTGACTAAAAGAGATGCTGTCACCTTCCCATGCACCCCAAAAAAAAAAAAAGTAAAATGGTGACATGGGTTTTAACCGTACCTGATCGTTGCGGATCTTTCTCCAAGTTATTTCCCCCAGAAAGCAGCATTTCAGCTTCTCTAGCTAACAGTAGATATTTGGGTTCATCTTGGGTGCCATCATATTCTCCTCCTTCATCATAATCTGTCATGTTGAGAGCAGAATTGTACCAATACAGAGCTTCATTCCAGTCCTGAGCCCTGTACAAATAAACATATGTTTAGGATATTATATGCCAAAAAAGCAACAGATAGCCAATTATATTATCTGGAGCAATAAATATTTAGCAAATCATACATAGCATGAAACTAGAAGCCAAAAAACAGGTTTGTCAAAAGTGAGCAAAACAAATATTAACACTGCCATGCATTATTATTATACGAATGTGGAGTACAGTGGTACCTCGGTGTAAGTCCGCTTTGGAATAAGTCCAACTTGGTAAAAGTCCTGTTTGGACAAGAAACATTTTGCTTGGTATACAACCTTTATGTTAGAACTTGTATGGGTCAAAATGAGTCATAACACCGCGCGATACCCTTATTTACCTCTCTCGAGACAAAGCCACGACTGCCCACGAGCGTCAGTACGCCAGTTGCCACCATTCAGTGTACAACCCGCGCTATAACTCTCTGTGATATACATAACATCTCCTCCTCCTCCCTTCTCAGCACCATCCTAGTAGGCACTCCACTCTTCTCAGCAAGGTAAAGTGAGGTTACATTTTCATTTATTTCATCTAATTGCTTTTGTATTTATGTATTTTAGTATTAATCAGTGTTTAAATTCTTTCATAAAGCCCTATCAATGTATATTATGCCAAAAACAATAGGATTTTTTTAATGGGAACGGATTAATCAATTTCTTTTTATTTCTTGGGAAAAACTTGTTTGGTATAAGACCAAGGATCTAGAACGGATTAAGGACTTATACCAAGGTACCACTGTAAAACCATTTGATTTTTTTACCTATCTGCTGGAAGATTGATTCCTGTGTCATATGCTCGAGCAATGTGTATCATGGAAGGACGGTCACCAGCTTCTGCCGCCATCAATAAATAGTTAAAGCCCTTGATTCTGTTTTCTTCTGTGTCCTTTTAATAAACAATGTAAAACAGAAATATAGGTTCAAAGGTCTACTTAGCTTATTTCACACTTCAATGCAAACCAGTGTATTGCATCCAAACCATAACGCCTTGCTTTACCCTAGACTAATATCTAAAGCTACACAGATTTTTCATCAAGACACATCGTGCTACTAAAACCACTAGAAGTATAGGCTGAATGTTTAATGGGATGAAATAAATGGAGCCCAAAAGTGGAAAGGACACAATAACCATGTAATAGCAATCGATAAACATAACTGAGATATTATCCAATATTACTACATCAGTCACTATTAGCTGACATTTATAAAGTTCACAAAATAACAAGCTATTCGTTCCATCTGTTTGACTGCTACTCAGAGAAACAATTGCCAGTGATCCTAGCATGGCTGAGTTAATAAATATCACTCTTGTAACAAAAAAAAGTGTTTTCTGATTTCCTCATGTTAAAAGGGAAGTTTGTAAACGTTTGCAACTTGTAAATCTGTTTTCTCGCACAGACCTGTAATACATTATTGGGAAGTTTCACACTTTTACAGTCTGTGTTTTGTCATAGTTGAATCTGAGAGTACTGAACAAAATATAGTACAAACTGAACATTACAAAATATTTGTTTCAGTACACATTGATAGTTCTAGAATCTTTTGTTTGTAAACAGAAGCTGAAATGTCATCCCTTTAGTTATAGGAAGTCATAGAAAGTCAATACCTTCCCCCAGTTCTGACCCCTTTTGTAGTAAGCAATAACTAGAAGAATTTTCATAATCTAACACTTTTGGAAATGTTGGATCTCGAATTCCCCATTAAACTCAGGGTTATAATCTACCGGCCCAAAGTCACTAATTTAGCTTCAAAGTGAAATCAGCAAAAAGAACCAAACGAGAATCAGTTGTGTACCATGTGGTATTTCTTAGTATTGTGTCAGCTGTTATGTTAATGTCTATAATTACACAACATAATTGAAACTGAACTCTGAGCATAGGAACTAATATAAATATATTGTTAAAAAACATTACATGCTACCCTGTGGTATTAGCAGTGACATTACAGCTGTGCTACACAAACGCTGTGACAAACCCTGTTATTCCCAATTAATACTGAATCTCCTACAAAACTACAGGATCAGTTCTACAGGAGGATTGAAAGCAGCAAGTACAGGAAACTCTTGTGCAGAACTAACATGAAAGAAGTTTTTCATACCGGATTACTGCACATATATAACACATGGCTCATGTAATAACAGTATTTGTTCAGGCCAAGATTTCAGTGAAAGATCCGTGACCCCTGATTCATAAATGAATACCAAAAGAAATATACCAATTTGAACAAAAATCACAAGTGACATATGATGGGTTTTCTGAAGTATGGTTGTCCCTACGTACAAATGAAGATTGTAATTGTTTGCTATAGGCTGCAGTGTTCTCCCCAGCCCCTTTTAGCTGGGCAACCCACCTGGCACTTTTCAGTACCCAGTTGGCTGGTTTTGGGTTGTTACTGCAAAGTTGGCCACCTGACAGTTGTGACAAAGACAATGGAAAGGGACATACTAATGGGGTGAGCATTCCAAAGTTTAAACAAAGCAAAGGGGTGCTGGAAAACTGACCAACTTCACCAACTGGGAACACTAAATTTGACGTGTTGCTCAATTTTTTGACCAGCCGGCTACACCTGCTTCCCAAAAAAATTCTGGGGAGAACGTTGGGCTGCATAGACAGTTTATCATTTATTCACAAGGAAATTTGTATTTATCCTAAGAAAATGGCTTTACCTGCACAGAAACTTCAGTCAGGATATGATGAGGCAGCTGGGTGTACATGAGGCCAAGGCCAATAATGGCTTCCAGTTCTCCACAATGAGCAGCGTGTTCAAGGTGATATATGGCAGAATCCTGATCCCAGTCCTGATCCTTCTCGCAGAACCGTCCTCCTTCATGGTAACGCACCATAGCCAAGTGAACCTACCATGAAAATAGCAAAACAGTTTCCTAACTAGTGCATGAAAGTGGATGTAAAGGCAGATCTCCTGTTGTTCGTGGAGGATTTTGTAAAGCTACATCCTGCTTCCTTTATGTGTTTGAGGTATATGGCAGATACCAGATCTCAGTAGTCCAGCTTCTTTAAATATATATATAAGTCTCGGGCCTTCCACCTGTGTGCTAAGATTGCAGCTTCTGCTTTCAGTACTAACGGGACTGAAACAGGAAAAAGCATGTGCCACCTCTTAGCTCTGAACTCTTTAGAAGTTTTGCACTTTAGCAGATCCTGAACACACATAACCCTTTATTACATCTGCGCCTCACTATTTTAGACATGGCTACAGATTCTCTGCATCCCCATGTTGTAGCCATTCATTTTACATTTTTTAAAGCAAGAGTTCTGATGAAGATTTCAAAACTACAATGCCACTATTCTGTCCAATGTTTCCCACTAGACAATGGATTGGCGATTGTACGTGGGTACACACGTGCAAGATTGCATTGATGCACGAACAAGGGCTCTACATACAGCACTGTTCTGCTCTATGGAGAGGGGAGGGGGGAGAACAACGGAGCTGCACCCCACTGTGCTCTCCTCCCTTCACTTTCATTAGGATCGTTCCTTGTCCATGGGTACACCAGGACGGTCAAGGACAGTGCTCTACATACAGCAGATTCTCATCTGATATCAACCCTGAGGCGAATATTGGAGAAGAATCATCTGATGCGTCTACATAGCCTTAGTTAAAAATTCAAACAAATTTAGGCCCCCATAACAATCTGAAGCCAAATCAAAGAGCTGCACAAAAGAAGCTTTCCTTTTCAATATTAGGAGGCATCTTGTGGGGTTATTCTTTTAGCATTTAAATGCAGGTGTAAGGCAACTAAAGAAAAGTAAGTAGCAAACACTTGAAACATGTGTATAGAAGATAGAAAGCTGCTTGCTATCAATTTTTATATTGATTTTTACCTTCCCCAGGATGGACTTTCCAATTTTCTTTTCAAGTTCCAGGGCATTAAGTCTTTGCACTTCAACTGCAACACAGGAAGGTCGATGAATGTTCACACGAGATGCATGGAACTGGTTCCACTTCTCCACTGTCACCTAAAAGAATAGAAATATTGGGTTTAGCTATGATGTTTATTCCATCATATTTAATAGTAAGTAATACACAGTACAACTAAATGATTCAGACAGATAGAACCATAGTTCCCGTTGAATAGTTTCTGCTCACCACGTTCTTGAGACAACTGAACAATTTTCTATTCCTACTCACTCTGACACAGCAACAAAAACTTAACAGATGGGCTAACTTTTTTCAAATGTATCCAAAACTTTTTAAATATGGTCTTCAATCTTTAATTATTGTAAAAATAGAACATTTCTCTGCTTTGGTTTCCTATTTGATCCCTATCCCAACTATTCTTGCTTGGATTAAATAAGTTTACCACCAACAATGGACTCCTTAGAGAGGTCAGTGGCCCTTACTTCTTCATTCAGAAAAATCTAAAAACACATCAGGAAGTGGAAAGGCACGCATGCGGATTCATCTCACCAATAAATAATGAAATATAAACAATCAGGGTCTGTTTCTATCTAGCGCTAATATATTATTACTAGGGGCTAATGTTTAGAAACATACATCATACGCACAAAAGATTCAACAACTTTGGGACTAAACAGTGCAGAGAATTCAATTTATGAAATCAATGAACATTAATGTTACAAACTGTTTGTTCAATTAGCTTAGATCTACCATTTATGTGATGAAAGGAACGGACTATGGATAAGGAATGAACAAACTGGGCAGATGTCCACAATGCAAGATTTTGGCAAATCTATAGGCATTTCTCAACAGACTTTGGGCTTGTGTCATTTATATTTTGGGATGCTTATGGGTTTATTCAGAATTAATTGACGGGTGTTTTGAAATCTGCTTGAAATGAACAAAAGTCTAAAAAAAAAGACCCTAAAAAGATAGCTTAGATATTGTACATATTGTATATGGACAGCTTAACGATCAAAAAGCACAGTATGGATACATTTCCAGTGAACAGGCAAAATTGTACCCATCACACAAATCATATGTAGCACACAGATAATATCTGCACTTCTGATGGTAAAAATGTTGCAAAAATCAATAATGCAATCACACATTACAAAGTAGCCTCTGCTGCTACTTCGATAAACATTTTTATTTGTTACATACAAATAAAAGCATATACATGCATAGCTACTGACAAAGCAGTAACATGACAAATATGATAGCAACTTGAATTTTTACCTTAAGCCTTCTTCTTTCGCAATGACAATGAGGTATAACTTAACCATGTGTGTTTCTTTGTTATCCCTTTGTTATTTTTGTATTTTTTTGTGCTAATAACATGTTTCTACTTATGGCTGTGAAGTAACAGCTTTATCATTTTTATTTGTTCACTGTATTCTGTTTGTAACATGTTCGTTTTTGTATTTTTTTGCATGGATGTACATTCTTTATTGCTTTGTTTTAGCAATCTTTGTTATAGTTCATTCAATAAATCCTTTGTAAAAGAAAACTTTAGCCCCTAAATTAAACCAATCACATACCTGTACAAGTCAAGCTAAGCATATGTTGATATAAAAATAAGGAGAGATTTAATCCAGGGAAACATTCAGGTCAGATCAGTTTGTAGAATGAGAATTACAGTCTCCTGATTTACCAGATTACCTCTATTACATTTTTGTACCATATGCTGAGCAGAAACTGGCCAGGTTAATATCAGGATCACATTACTGACATTTAAACAAACTAAGATAACATGCATACTTATTCCAAACAAGTATAACTTTTCCTTGTTTGTCAGTGCAAGCAGTGGAACACGTAAGAATTTATCATCCTCTTTGTGAGAATCATTTTACTGGAAGTTTGGTTCTACCAATGGTCCTTCAATATATCCATACTGTTTATAAGACAAATGAAATATTTGGAATATATACCCTCTGTACCATGCAACCAGCTAAATACCACATCAACCATTCAGCTCAGACACATCTGACATCTGATTATTGATATGGATATTAGCCATTCCTATATTGATAGCTGTATATAATTTAGAGGAGTTTGGATTGTAAAGCCATGCATTTCCAAATATAGGAATCTATTTAACTGTGTGCAATCAACACAATGTAGTTCGAACTACAAATAACAGAGAGCACACATTGGAAAATATGGCAAGGAAGGTCATGCAGAATCACCAGTTTATTCCGGGGGCTGTTTTTAGGGATCACATAGGCCTTATTTAAAGGACATTTGCTCTAGTTGAAGAAAAAAAATTAGAAACAGATGATGTGATGTAAAAATAAACAAATTAAAAAAAAGCAGTACTGATTTTATCCATTAGTGTGCCCTCCTTATATCCCATACGAGGACACATGCAAACACCAACCTGCTTTACTTAAACCAAGCAAAGCAAAACTTCACCCTTTAAAGTATAAAAATGAAGGCATTCCCCGGTGTACACATTTTTGCTGAATATGTACAGAAAGAAGTCACGGGGCCACTGACTCCAAATATATATACTGAAATGTTTTTAATAATCATAACTTTCTAAAGGATAAAAAAAAACCAGACATCCCGCCCTAAACTGCAACTACTGCAAGCAAGACATTTCTTCTCCAGGTTTATAACAGAGAAGACATTGAAATAATTTTTTGTGTTGTTGGAGATTTTTGTGGAAATCTATAGAAATAATTAAGGCTGGTCATAGACACATGAGTTTCCCCTAAGAACATCACAAAGAAAGTTATGTGCCCATCCCTGAGAGTCTGAATAGCCGGTCATTCCCTGGAGAGTGCTGCACATTTATGCAAGCACATCTAGGCTTGTCAAAAAGCTAAATATGACAATAACTATAACTGAAAATGGCTGCATGACTTAAGCAGTACTGCTGTTTTTTAAGGGTTACAAAAATACCAATGAAATGATGAGTAGAGAAAGACTACATAAGAAATATTAAGTCACTAATGCATACCTTGCCAAAACTGTCTTCCGATTCGGATTCCAATCTTCTCCGGTTATGATTTGCATGGAACTGCGTTAATCTACAATTTAAAAAAAAAAAATTCATGAAAAACAGTGGATCACTTTTGGTACAGAAATCTAGACCTCAGTGTAACGCTCAGGTGGTTAATACTTGGCTGTTTATAGCCATCATCACAAAAAGCAAAAAGGACCAGAATATGTTTTTAGGCTGACTACCATCATCTAAATTTAACCATCAAGCCAAACTGAGCCTTTAGTTTAATTTAGCTATTTGTACTGCATGAACATTAAGTAAAAGCAGTTTAAGGTGTTACCGTTCTTCTTTTGCTCTTGTACCACGGCAAGGCCCTGAGTTGGTGGAATCCCTGCGTGGTACAGAAGTGTCTATGTAGCAGACCTCTCAGTAGCATTGTGCAGTAATGCATTGTGCTCCTGTGCATAGTGATGTAACAGGCTCTACCAAGGAAATCTTCACGGAAAAGAAAAAAAATAATTCTGGCTCTTTACTTTTTCCAAAATGTAAAGCAGTAAATCTGATATGTATGCTAATCTCAGGAGATTTGAAGTAAAAATTGTCCTATTCTTCCTTTGTTGGATCTGACGTATAAATGCACAGTGCAGGACAAGGCATGGTAAGTCAGTAATGGGGAAAGATCAGCTTTAAAGAGACCATAGCCAATATTGGTGACTAGTCATTTGTCCTGGGTCTGCCCTTTTTGGGCACAGCTTCCATACTGATACTATATACTGATATAAAATAATAATTTGAGACTTACTCGATGCTCCATTTCATCAGATTCACTCCTCTTTTCACTGGGACAGCCACTGTCACCACCATTTTCAGAATCCTACAAAATGTAGCAGTTGGTAAAGACTATGAAAACAAATACAATATTTTGTCATCTGAGAACAAAGGAAATTAAGTGTAACATACTCTGTGGTTATCCGGACTGTTATCGTCATGTACCAGATTATCAACTTCATTAAAAATAGGCCAACCTATAAAAAAATAAATAAATTCAGATTAATTATATATTTATACAGGGTGATCATATCCCCCATTATACGTCTCTTCTCAATGGAGAATAGATTCAGTTCAGCTAATCTCTCCTCATAGCTGAGCTCCTCCATTCCTTTTATTAGTTTAGTTGTCCTTCTCTGCACTCTCTCCAATTCCACAATGTCCTTTTTGTGAACTGGGGCCCAAAACTGGACTGCATATTCCAGATGTGGTGTGACCAATGCTTTGTACAGGGGCAGGATTATGTCTCCATCTCTGCAGTCTATTCCTCTTTTATTACAAGAAAGTACTTTACTAGCTTTATATATTGCAGCTTGACATTGAATGCTGTTTTTATGTCTATGATCTACCAGAACCCCAAGATCCTTTTCCATTCCGGACTCCCCAAATGTATTCCTCCTAGACAGTAGTAGTAGTATTATGTAGTATACGAGCTAAAAACAAATTCACTTTTCACCATAGACAGTGATTGAGTAGAAAGAACCATAATCAGAAAGTTGTATTTGTGTAACTATATCTGCGGATATATTTTAAAGCACTACTAAAGTATCCTAACTATATGTAAAATGTTCAAACAAGTTTATCTAAGGTGAATTTTGATGATAAAACGGCAACACTGAAATGTAAACATAATTTGTAAATTGTGGTAACATTTATTGTATAGCAGAGTACTTCTGTTTTCTACAGGTTTTGTTGTTGTCCCTACTGATTTAAAATATACTCCATAAAGTGCCCTTTTAAATGGAGTGCTGTTATTTAAACGACCAAGGCTTCCTTTTTGTGAAACCTGTTTCTGTTGCATGCTTTGGATCAGCAGTCGCCAATCGGTGGTCCGCGGACCTAGTGGTCTACAGAAAAATTAGCTGGTCGGTGCGCCCCCAGCGGGGTCTTTTTCCTGACCCTGCTGATCATTTCATCTGTAGTCACAGCCCTGCGCTACTGTCCCCCCAGAATGTTTAGCAATCAAGTCTGAGCCTGCCATGGGAGAGTGACCAGGTTCCGCCATCATCACGTCAGCCTGGGGGAATTTTCTTACCCCTTCGAGTGACACACGCCTTCCCGCGCATGCATGGGATTAAAAATTATGAATTTAGTGGTCCCTGAGGTCCAAAAGGTTAGCAACCACTGCTTTAGTCTAAATTCAGGCCATAGAAATACAACAGAGCTATTACTCCTAAACATAGCTGTAAAACCAGATTTCACCCATAGATGGCACTGATACACAAACTTGAAATCCCAAACCGCAATAAAACAGTAGTAGTACAAGGTATGCACAAAAAAGATCTAAAATTACCACTACTTCCGTTACTTTTATTCCTGGAACCCTATTTAATGCAGTACAGCTCTGTAATGCTCCATAATCAGACAGATAATAGGGAAGAGAAGTACTACCATCATTGTAGATAGATCTCTCTTGAAAATGATTGATCGGGTGATCAAGTAGCCTCAATATATTTATTAACTGACCCTGCACAAGTTCTGTGCATAAACCAGAGGAATAGTGTGGCAGCAAAGCAACATTTTTTCCGTAAAGGGATTTGAAACTCACCCATGAAATTCTAAAATTGCCATTTGTGATAAGATAAGTAAACTGTCAAACAATTGCAAAAAAACAGCCTAAAGCGGGGAGAATCACTTGCATTTATCAAGCCATCCAGCCATCAAGGAAGGAAGAAAGGGAAAGATGGGCTTCTCAAAAGGCACCATAGACTTGAGGTAGTTATGTATAAAAACAGTATAATTTTTATTAATATTCAGTACAAAAAACTTTAAAACAATGGTAGAATCATGTTACAGATTGGCATGATAGGGGACTCTATCCACACGATCTTAGCTGATAAGTAGGTTTACAGACTTACATATAGATTGTGAGACAGAGGACGGGGACTCAACCCGACGCGTTTCGCCTAGATGGGCTTCCTCAGGGGATATAGAGACCCAAGGATGTAATATCGTGTTGGATTCAGGCCAATTCTGGTGCCTTTTGAGAAGCCTATCTTTCCCTTTCTTCCTTCCAAGCATAGTCCAATTTTTGGAAACCAAAGGCTTCGGCACCCAAACCATTTGATTGGGAAAATAGATTCTTATCAAGGAAGTTCGGCTAGCTTTGGAATATTATAACATCCAGCCATCAAGCTTTCAGTAACTGTAGGTACAGCTGAAGGACATAACACAATGTTTAACCGTTTTCTTTGTAAATTAATACATTTTGCATGCCACAGCCTTGTCTCTTGACCTGAACTTTTCATAACTGATCAGCCGGTTGTGAAAAATGTATTCCCTTTTCTTAAATGAGCATTAAAAAACTTCTCAGAGGACAGACTGAAGCTGTACATAGACATGTCATTATCTTCATATGATCTTGACAAGCTCACATTTATAACAGCAACTGCCACCGTACAAGTAAATCTGTGCTGGGGGAAATCATTATTCACATATTCATTAGAACAATGTCAGATAGCGGTTAGTCTGGCCCTCCATTTCAGTAAATATGTAAAGTAAATGTTTTCATTGTTAGGCCAAACAACTGAAACCAAGGAAAGCAGATATTTGCTTTACTTTAGCTGGTAACTGAAATGTATTTACCAAGCAGGAGAGCAGTATCGGCCATTTGTACTCAATGGAGCGGTAAGAAAAGTTTTATAAACCGATCCCTTCAAAGGAAGAGGCTCTTACCATGCACGTCAAATCTATGGCCATGAGGGGTGACCGGAGAAGGAGAGTTTGGTAGAGAATCGAAAGTCATATCACTCATGTTCTCGTCCCCAGAGTTCTCTGAGAGGCGAAACAAGAGAGGTGGTCGGCTTCCTGACATAGTCCTCACCCGATTGCTACCACATTTCTCTTCTGTACCACGCACCACTGTTTGAGCAGATTGCTGTAACAGAACAGAGTGTGTTAGAGAATTTCTGTAAATGCTGTAGGCAGTGGGAAAAAAAATGATTATTTCTGAATATCCCCAAGACATCTTTGCTGCAACCTGATAGAACTTCTCAAATGCAATATTCACTTTACTGGTTAACAATAGAAATCTGATCCTGTCTAGGGATCAAATGAAACAACAGTGGCCGCTTCCAAGAATAAGAAACTGACCGGTAAAGAAATAATGCAGATATCTGAAGTTTGTAATTGAAATGGACTTGTCTTGATCTTTCACCACTTGCAGCTCTTGATGAAAGATCTGCTCTAGAATAGTATTCATTAAACAGATACTTACCAACAACTTGCTGCAGTTTTCCAGTACAGTTTTTTCCTTTGGTGAGAGGTCAAAAGGTGTCAGTTTCATGCTTTTGCAGATTTTGTTGCAGGCATGGGAATGGAAGAACAAAGCCATCCCTCGAACCCCTAAAACAAAAGAAGAACAGTTCATTATGAAAACTTAAAACGCTCAAAAAAATAAAAAAAAACACCTGTGTGTTTCCTTTATATTTCTATGAATGTAAAGAGAAATTCTGCTGCGGTAAAGTGTAATAGTAATACAACCAATGAAAGTTATAAAAACATTTGATAAAACAAATGCTTGAAGCATCTCTAAGGATCCCATACACTGAACTCACTGCTGTTCCTGAAAAGGAGTTCATACAGTATATTGGTGGGAGATACTTTTTATAGAATTGTTGTTTCTGTGCATCCATAAAAACCGATTATTCCTGTGTGCATTTGCCTTATAATCTCCACATAATCCCCCTTTTTCCTTGCTGTAAATGCATCCTAACAGATTAGTTATAATAACCCAAATGCAAAAATCCTAAATATTAGTAACTTGTTTAGACACCGCAGTCACATTGTTGCTTATTTAAGAGAAAGATGATGGAGTTGGATCCTTTACATGGCTTTTCTAACAGCAACCCTAACAAACAGAAATGGTTTTCGCTGTTTAAACTGGAGAGAGAGAGACAGATAAGGACATAAGTACATCAAAAAGTTGTAGTCCAAAATATATTTTTAAGAAAAAGATCAAGCAGTATCTTGTGTATTAACTCCCCCACCTTTTATATTGTAAGCTCTTCGGGGCAGGGTCGTCTCCTCCTCCTGTGTCTGTATCCGTCTGTTATTTGCCACCCCTATTTAATGTACAGCGCTGTGTAATATGTTGGTGCTATATAAATCCTGTTTATTAATATTATTATTAATAATAATATTAATAATAATATCTGTACATAAACCAATGCACTTGGAGAGAGGGCTCAAAAGAGTGAATACTGCAGCTGATGAGCATGCGCACCTAACTGTATATAACTTCACATAATTAATTGTCTAACTCACCCTGATTATCCACCAAATTTTGGAGTCCATGGGCCTGATTTATTAAAGCTCTCCAAGACTGGAGATGATACACCTTTATCAGTAAACCTGGGTGATCCAAAAAAAAAAAAATGGAATGGATCTTGTCTAGGATAGAAAACATTTTCTAATAAATAGCAAATGACTTTAAGAAATCCATTCCAGGTTTGCTGGATCACCCAGGTATTCTAATGAATGTGTATTCTCTCCGGCCTTTGAGGCCTGTACCTCAATAGTACACCTATAGGTAAAGCTGATGAAGGGGTACTTTTAAGCTCCCAAAATGAATAGGATAAAAAAAAACAGATTTTCACTTAATAATTAAACACATTTGGACTGCAACGTTTCGTTGTGGCTCTCCTGTGCTTACCTATCTCTGCCGCTTTGGTAATGGCTTGCATGGTATTTACTTTTTTACTGTGTATATGTACACAATAATAAGATCTTTCAAACAGGAATAGTTGACTTTAGTGTTGATATGATAAGCATATCACACGTGCAATAATTATCGTTGGAAACGAACGATCGATCGTCCGTTAATCGCTAACAAAATATGATAAGCAATGGTATGATATGCATGCGGAAACCTATGTAAGAAACACGTAGACAGGATGACAAGCATTAGGCACTATGACATCTTTTCTTTTCTACATTTCTACTTGTGGATGATTGTATCCCTGAAATTCCCCTGAAATGGGACAAACCATAGCACAGGACGACACTTGGCTGCCCAATGCAAAATGTTAACTGACCCAATGCAAAAATATGAAGCCAAACATTTTCCACTCAATGTCAGAATCCTGTAATGATATATTATGCAGGGGAATGGTCTACTGCATGCATTGTCAATTCATAGGTATTTATATTCTCCACTAAGGAACTCGTGGAGCAGTTCTGTGTTAAAGTATTTTTAACACATGGGCCACTAGAATGGTAAGTTTAGTCTTTAATCTTTCACAAATCTGGCCTTCTTTTATAACTAACCCCATGGTGTCAATGTAATTTTATCACAGGAGATAGCAAAGAAGGACACAACTTTAGGAACCCCATGAGATGCCCAATGCACTTTACATTTACATCGTCCCTAATAGGTTGTGGACACAATGTAAATTCTCTAAAGGAATAAAAGAATTATGGAAGTGAAAAATATCAGGTTTTATTAAAATCTTTGCTGGATCCCTAACAAGGGTTATAGTTGAAGCTTCGATCTATAATGTTCTAATGGATAACAAGATTCCACCAATTGGAGCCTTTCACTGCAATACAAGCACAATGGTAACACCGCAACCTTATATACCTAAGTTCCCATCCCCAAAATCAGTTCCGCTCTCTGTGTGGATTTGAGGATCTGTGTATAAATCTCCAACTCCTTGAATGTCGACAACAATCAGCTGATGTCCTGATCTTTCAAATGTAAAGTGGCTGAAAGCCTAGGAGAAAAAAAAAATACATAACTGGTGATGAAAAGTCTACAAATAAATCATATACTCCAATACATTTTGATGTTCTAGATTTAGTCAAACAGTGATCCACTGAGTTTTTCACTTCTTGGAATCTTCACAGAAGTGAAAAGGATTTGTTTCCCTATGAGTAAGGCAAATTAATAAATGTAGACAAGGTTTCATTTCATCACAGAAATCAATGTCATCAATCCTTTAACGATTCAGTAATGCGAATAGGATTTTACAAACATTCATGAAGAGTACCTGTGGGGTGAGTCGAATATTGTCATCTCTGACAAATCCAGAGTTGGAGTTATATTTGATGTATTTGCCCTCAATGTAATGCTCGAGGTGAAACAATGGTTTTCCGGGCCTGTCTTTCATTTCAAGAATACACATCTGCATGATGTCCACCTGTCAGAACAAAACCAAGCATTAGTCTACAACAAAGCATGCACAAAGACTGATAATTTTAATATATCTTACTTTGGGGATACAATAACCTTGCTGGCTGTATGAAATCTACTTCAGCCAATCAAGGATATGTTATGCCAAATTTATTAATGCCTGGGCCAGTGCAAAATCCCTTGATCAAAACTTTAACCGCATCACCTGTCTGTTCGCTAATTTATGAAAGATCATCACTGTGCCTGTGCAGACTGCAGAAGGTATTGAAACTTTTCTTTTTATTGAAACATTTTTATTAGAGGCTAACACAAGAAAAAACAGTGTACAATATATATATAATAAAAAGGTACAGGGGTATAAGAGAGGAGATGCTAACAACATCACAATTAAGGTCAAATCACATGGAAAACATAGGTATCAAAAGGAAAAATTACACGAGATCTAGAACTTTTCTTAATAATTGCGGAATGTGAATGACCGTCCCGGCGGATCTGATTGGGCGACGATCGTTCGCTATCTATTGTGTGTACAGTTCAGTGATTGTGGATTGTTCTGTGATATACTTTCCCCTGTACACGTCACTTCGTGCATCGTTCGAATGATCATATCTAGTGTGTGTACATTATTGGCAGATTATGTTTGAACAATCGTATCGTTACAGCATGTACAGAGTTGTGCACAATACGATCGTTCAAATATAATCGTGCATAATTGTTGATTTATCGTTAGTCATTTGTTTTCTAACGGCAATTATTGCACGTGTACACCCAGCCTTAGTTTGTCATAATACAAAGGAAAGGACTTTTCCAAAGTACACAAAATAAATGCAGGACTGGTGTGTCTTGAGGAATGTTTGTATTTGATTTTTCTGTATTTTCTACTTGCGTCTAGTTTAAAAGGCTGGTAAAAAAAAAATGGCTTTGAGCGGTTGTCATTTTAGTTTGTTTACAGCTTAAAATTCTTTGACATACATAATCAGTTAAATAATCATCAACCAAAGGTGAGGTTGTTCTTCCTGGCAGGACGTGTTATCGGTGAGACTGATTAGATAGAAACATGTCTCCCGGCACAGCAGGCCCAACCAGTCAATAAAGAGACTGCGGGAAGTTTTCACATGCTGCAGACATTCTCCTCGCTCTCAGGCTCACGTTTCAGGAGGATCATTATATAGAATGTAAACAAGTCAGCGCACAATGTGCTTCCTCACGTATACCACGTTCCAGGAGGTGAAAAATGACAACCAGAGCTGTTTATATACACTGCTGTACAATATGTACCAAACCCAGGGAACGTCAGCTGTTAGTTCTCACATGCTTACATTACAAGCTATAAGTAGACTGAAGACATAACATATACCATAACATAGACGGAGATTCTAAAAATATACAGACAAGAGACAAGATGAACACAGCAATGTCTCTGCTAGCTGCTGTATTATTATTATTATTATTATTATTATTATTAATAAACAGGATTTATATAGCGCCAACATATAACGCAGTGCTGTACAATAAATAGGGGTTGCAAATGACAGACAAATACAGACAGTGACACAGGAGGAGGAGAGGACCCAAAGAGCTTACAATCTAGGAGGTGGGGGAAGTATCACACAATAGGAGGGGGATATGTAGTGGGGGGAAGTAGTGGTGGTTTCAAAAGACAGAAGAAGATTGGTTTTGTTTAAATAATGGGGTTTGAGCGCTCTTGAATTTTTATTGAACATTTTCACATACAAAGACAACCAGGCTTATACAGCAAAACATCTGGTAAACACAGCACACAGGGTGATAGGTACATCCGATAATGGTACATAAAACTCTGGCGTAAGTAACAGTAAAAAACAGTGGCCGGCCTATCAAACCCCATAGACTATGAAAATACGGAAACAACAAATAAATAAACAACAGAAAACAAGAAATGAGTCAAAAAGAAAAAACGAAGCTAAGCCGGGGAATAGGAGGCGGGATACAAACAAAGGTGGATAGGAAGCACAGTGGCATCTGGAACCAGCGACATATTAAACCTGTAGACTGGTAAAGTAGGCATCCCAAGGTTCCCATATCTGTTCAAATTTCACAACCCTGTTTCGGAGGAGGGCAGTGAGGTACTCCATCAGGCGTATGTCTTGAATACGAGCATAAAAATCCTCCATAGAGGGGGGCAGTCTGGATTTCCATTTGGTGGAGATTAGAGTACGAGCAGCCACTAAAATATGTGTAATAAGCTGAAGGGCGGACATGGGGAGGTCCATAAGGGGCAATCCCAGCAAGTGGTGGAGCAGGTCAAAGGGAAATCGTTGTTGAGTCACATCCCCAATTAGTGCATTGACTCTCCCCCAATAGCCCTGAATAAGGGGACAGGACCAAAAAATATGTTCCAGAGTCCCAAAATGGGACCCGCAGCGCCAGCAAGCTGGATCTACCTTCAGAAACAGGCGGTGTAATACCGCCGACGTATGATACCAGCGGAACAAAATCTTGTAAAGATTTTCTTTATAAAGTGTACATATTGAGCTTTTATTTGCTGCTTCCCACAGTGTGGACCATGTATCCTGCTCCAGGGCACGCCCAAAATACTCTCCCAGGTACTCATGTATACAAATTTACCAGATACCTCCCTTGCCGATTCCTGCAGAAGGCCATAAATGGAGGAAATGAGGCCCTTAGAAAATGGACCTCCAATGCAAATTCTCTCAAAAGGAGTTATTTCAGTGAATCTGGGCACAGAGTGGAGTGATTGTATGTAATGTCTAATCTGTAGATAAGCAAAAAAGGACGTTTGAGGGAGATCAAATTTTTCATGCAACTCCGAAAAGTAAAGCAATCTTTTTTTCCACTGGATGTAATACATTTCGGAGATGAAAAAGCCCCCGGTCTTGCCATGGCTGCCACATATTTCTAGCTAAGCTGTTAGGTATCAGAGGGGTTCGTATGATAGATGTAAGCACAGAGCCCCGAGAGGAAAGATTGTACTTAGAATTATACGTTCTTCAGATATTCCTCATAAAAAACATCGGGGACAGCAAATCCCTCTCGGCATTAACCAGGAGGAGCTCCAAAGCATCACATTAGGATGAAGTGGGGAAATCCAAGCTTCCTCCAACTTCAGACATACACTGGGGGAGACTAACATAGTCCAGGAGGGTAAGTAGCGAAGACGCCATTAAGCGCTCTTTTAAATGAGCAGAAAGTAGGAGCAAGCCGGATAGGAAGAGGAAGACCATTCCAGAGATTCGGGGCAGCTCTAGAGAAGTCTTGGAGCCGTGCGTGTGATGAGGTTATGAGTGAGGAAGTCATTAGTAGGTCATTGGAGGAGTGGAAAGAACGGCTGGGGCAGTATTTCTCTATCAGGTCAGAAATGTACGTGGGACAATAACTGTGGAGAGATTTGAAGGCAAAGCACAGGAGATGAATTTGATTCTAAGGTGAAATGGAAGCCAATGGAGAGAACTACAAAGAGAGGCAGCAGAAGAGGAGCGGAGGGAAGGATGGATGAGTCTGGCTGCAGCATTCATAATAGATTGTAGAGGAGAGAGTCAGGTTAGTGGAATACCAGAGAGGAGGAGGTTACAGTAGTCCAGACGAGAGATGATAAGAGCATGTACAAGGAGTTTGGTGGTCTGTGGGGACAGGTGGGGTGGATTTTTTTGCGCAGGTTGAAAGTGACAGGACCTGGAAATAGTAGGAATAACACACTAAGGCTACGTACACACGTGCAATAATTGTTGTTAGAAAGGATATTTCTTTCCATAAATAAATGCTGTACATACAGCACCGATCTGCTCTATGAAGGGGGGAGAACGACAGAGTGGCACCCCGCTGTGCTCTCTCCCCCTTCACTTTCATTACGATCGTTCCTCATGCGTGGATCTGGCAGGACGGTGCTTTGGACGACAGACGACAAGCGCTGTACACATGCAAGATTCTTGTCTGATATCAGCCCTGAACCAAATATCGGATGAGAATCATCTGACGTGTGTTTGTAGCCTATGCGTGTAAGCAAAACACTTGTGCATGGCCAAACATGTTTACATGTACACGTATGTTTAAAATGTGAGCATGGCAATTTACTGTGCTTGCCTGACAAAAAAAAAAAAAAACAGAAGAGTTTTATGTACAAATACTTTTGGACAGCAATAGAATATAAACATTCTAAAACCCCCATACACAGATAAGACATAGGACATAAAGTAAATAAGTCTAATGACCGCAGACCACTTCTGGATTGATTGGCAGAAATTATTTAAAGAACTGTCACCATGTAAGACAAAACATTTAGAAAGGCCAGCCCAACAAAGTTAAGGCATGCAAATAGAAAGCTGTTTAATAACCATGTTGTCTATTTTTAACAGAAAAAAATGAACAGTGTGAACATTATATCCATACAAATGGATATGTATAAACGCTGACGTTGACGCTGTACAATGTATTGCACTTTTATTATGTTTGTATAATTTGCTGACCTTTCCTTAATGATATACTATTATTTTCTGTTTTATTTATTTTATTTTTATATTATGTTGTGACTCTGGAAAATTTGTTATCCAAGTCTCTACCCTCCCCTGAGGAATCCAATAAGGCGAATAGCGTCGGGGACGAGACATATTATTTATTTTGGAACAAATGTTCCAAATCATTTAGTTTGTAATCTCTGTTATAATTTACAAGTGAAATTTATGTGATTATGCCAAAAAAGCCTCTCCTTCCTTCGCCTTTTCCTCTTTCAAATCATCATTACTAGAGGCTTGGCAGAAACTGTGAAAAACATTACCGCTCCCTCTTCTCTTCTCTACCAATTTATACGTCTCTTTTTAACAGCTTGGCCATAGTTTCAACTTTACAATGATATTGATAATAATAGATCCACAATTAATATTTTTTAATAATTACAATGGACAACAATTTCTGATTTTCTGGAGCAGTATAAATTCAAAAAGCCTAAGCCATGCTACGGATCTTTGTTTTGTGCCCATTGTTGTATTATAAGAGGCCTATGCCAGCAAACTATGGGTCTGATTTATTAAAGTTCTCCAAGGCTGGAAAGGATACAACCTGGGTAATCCAGCATGCTGTAATGAATCTGGTCCAGGATGAAAAACATTTGAGAACAAATAGCAAATGAATTTTAGGAAATCCATTACAGGTTTTCTGTATCACCCAGGTTCACTGATGAAAGTGTATCCTCTCTCCAGGCTTGGAGAGCTTTAATAAATCAGGCCCTATTTAAATATGTATGCAAAAGGGGTAAGCCATATACAATGATTATCTGCACCCTGTTCCGCAGTGCTTAAAGCTGCGTACACACGTCACATTTTTCTCGCCCAATAATCGGCATCGGCCAGATATCGGGCCAAAATCTGGCGTGTGTACAGCCGGCGTCGTTCATCGTCCGTGGATCTGTCCTGGCGGATCCACGAACGATGACCGATCCTAATGCAAGGGAAGGGGGAGAGCGTGCAGCAGGGTGCCGCTCTGTCGCTCTCCCTCTCTCCATAGAGCAGAACGGTGCTGTATGTACAACACTCATTCATGCATCGTGCAGTCCTTTGTCGTTGGAAAGGATTGTGAAAGATCCTTCAGACGACAAAAATTGCACGTGTGTACGCAGCTTTAGAGTGTTTTTGTGCCTCCTTCTAAAGGCTAAAGTAGCTGGGACTCATTGAAAACAAAACTCCTTCCCGTCACTATGTTGATGGTATTGTAATTCAGCAGTTGTTATGATACAGAAAGAGTAAATGAACAGAGAGACGAGCCATGGCTGAAAAGTGAAACAGACCACTAATTTATTTATATCTCTCTATTTAATACAACAGCATGCACTGAGTGGCAATGGTAAAATGGTAACAGCATGGAATGGTAAAATGACATATACAAATTCCATTAAAATGTAAATGTAATGTCAATTAGAATACTAAATAAAATTGTAATAATACTACTGATAACCGATTACTAAATGTATATCATACTACCGATTGAGACAACTTCCTCATCTGCTGGTAGCATTTCAAACAATAATAAAACTATAAACTTTAGGTTTATAAATGTATTCAGCAACCATTAAATAGATGACTTGAATTTTTGTTCATATGTTTTATGAAAAGTTTATTTCATTGTAAATTATATTGTTAATTTTCCTCTCTGTATTTTGCTAATTAGTATAAGTCTCTGTGATGTCCCCTGAAGAAGCCAAAATGGCGAAACGTATTGGGTATTTGGAGTACTTATTGACTAGATGTGGTTATTGATCATATGTAGACTTTCAAAAATGATCATTTGTTTCACGTTTTTTTATGTCAAATTAGTTGAGCTCTGTATAGCTTTAAAACTTTCAATATAAATGACCTTCTTGAACACATTTGTTGCCTTAAAGAGCCGTGCGTTGTTTCCTGCTCCACGCATTTGTCTAACATCAGGCTTGGCAACGTATCATTTACTGAAATCATACACCTTGGGACCCCACTTTATTATATTACCTGTATTCAGCAACACATATTATGTGCCATGGGAGACTCTTCACTTGAGAAAATGTCAGGTACAAAATACAAAACCCATAGCAATCAAAACCTATTGTGTGCAGATCTAGCTTCCATTGGATAAATTCTTTAATAAGTTTACAGGGCTGCATTATACCTGTAATATTTAAATTATTTGTATTATTTGAATATCATGTAGGATCATTTAAAATATCTAGAACAATCAAAACTTTTACAGGAGGTGGATAGCAGCGTAATATGTCGGCGCTATATAAATACTGGTTCATAATAATAATATCAAGTCAGTTTTAATTACCTAAACTGGTTGCACAGAAGCACACGTTTAATAACTACACTAAGGAAAATTATCAGACTGGTGGTTGAGTTACCACTTCCTCAGGTGAGACGCTACATGATGCATCCCACCCATGGCGTCTCTAATGTAGGAATGGGGGTAGCAGTGAGCAGTTCTGTACCATCCAATGCTGCCTGCAGTAAAATGATCTTTAGGAACCAAAAGCACTATGCGAGCAGCCAACAAATGTACATAAAGGTTTCAAAAAATCGGGCCTACTGTGTGATACATTCCCCTCCTCATAGATTGTAAGCTCTTCGGGGCAGGGTCTTTTTCTCCTCCTGTGTCACTGTCTGTCGTTTGCAACCCTTATTTAATGTACAGCGCTGTGTCATATGTTGATGCTTTATAAACACAGTTTATTATTAATATTATTATTAGCCAAATTCAGGTGTTTTAGATCTGCTTGGAATTCTACTCATGTCAGGATTAGGAGGAAAGTCTAAACTGCACCTGTATACTTTTGTGCCCTGCTTTTGCCCTCATGCCACTACCTGGGCATTGCTCTGATGCTTTACACAGTAGACACAGGACGTTTTAAACACAATATGATATTTATTCCTTTTTTGTTTCCCAGATTTGAATTACTACAAAACTGTTCTGACAAGTAGGTGTGCTAAAATGTGAAGAGAACACAAGGTCATAAGTTAAATTCCTGACTCTATAACCTGTCTACCAAGAGCAATGTAAACCAATTCATCACATTACTGTTCCTAGACAAACATTACTTCATGGCTCAAAGTACAAGTAGCAACATTTGGAAGAAAAAATGGCTGAAAAGTGAAACAGAAAACTGCTGCCTCGTGAGAGACAAAATAAGGAAGTATTGGACATAAGCTATGCTCAGCTTCAACAAACCAAAAAATAGCGATTCCAAGCTACATGTATGTAGAAATCCAGTAAAGCCACCAACCTTGCTGGGGAAAAAAATGTTGTGAAACTTTGGCTAAAATTTCGCTTTAGTTTGCAAGCAAGACAAGAGTTTAATACTGAAAATCTATGGCATATGGTGATGATATCCCTCAATGTATCCACAATGCTATACACAAATGTAGTTTAAAAATTACAACATTCTTATTGTAGGGCTTCCTGAAAAGACTCCGGAGGATTCTGATGTGAGGGTGGCAGTTCAACCTCTACCATATTCCTCCGAACTGACGCATCAAGGAGTTTGAGGTTGGGAAATTGTCTAAAATTTTAACCGGCTCATTTCAAATACAATGGGAACATCTTGCTTTGAGATCTCTTTTTATGAAAATCTCTATCCAGAATTATGTTAAAGAAGATCTGAACTCCAGAAGCTTTACCTAAAAAGGCACACTAAAGGCAAAGAACAAGATATTGCCTTACAACAGATGTATCCCCCAATACTAACTTACTTGTACCTTGTTCCCCAATGTATCCCTGGGTGTAAGTGGCCATTCTGATTGATAATCACGGAGGCAGTAGTTTCTAAATATATGCACACCCAGTTACATACCAAATCAGGATGAAATAAGACATAAGTCCATCAAGTTCAACTTGAATATTGTCACCCAAGAGAAACATGAGAATCTTGGATAAACGACTGATCAGCAGGGTGTCACTGGCTTGGACTGTCCCTCTCCCCAGAACAGAACAGTGCTGTGTTTATTCCCCAGAAAACGATCACCAAAAAATGTTTCCAGCATCAGTTTTCCTATTTGTGTCCAGGACTTTGGATTTCATACTACAGATATACAGCTATGAGGATCTAGGTATTGGACTGCCTAGGCACACTGACGCAATGTACTTTTGTTGTTCAGGAGAAATTCACCAAAAAAAAAAGGTGTGCATAGGCACAAAAATACATTTCTAGATGTTTCGAATAAGATAAGCAAATCATATTTTTCTCAAGTGTATTGCTTTTTTGCACAATTGTATTCAAACTCTGTAACCAGGATTGTACCTTTCCTGCCAAATGCTACCAAAAGAATGACTTCAGTGTCCTATCTAGTTATAAAATTATCATATGACTATAAAAATGTGAATCATATGACACTACTTGTTTGTGTGGAAAGGTTTGCCTAAAGCGGACGTAAACTCGTTTACTTTACATATAGGGGTAGACACCCCAAAAAGGTGCAGAACCTTTCTACCTTGCTCTCCTTTAAGCTTGTATAGTCCACCTAGTGCTTGAAAAAATCTCTCTTCAGCACTGAACATTTAAACATCATATTAAACAACTCTATAAATCAAAGCAACAGCTTTTTAAAAACTGGGTGCCCATGTCTAATAACAGCACAGTCCATGGAGAAGAGAGGAAGTTCGTATTAGGAGCCCGTGTATGTTTGTCTGTGCTGCCACATTCACTACATAGCAAAACACAAATACATTTCCCAAGACAATAAGGAAATTCTACCTGCTTTGGTGGTTTATGCCGGTTGTACTCCTCTCCCCATAGTTTGGCCTCCATTTGGAGTCGGACATCTTCAAAATATACGTCTCTGTCTACAGTCTCCAGGTACCTCTTGGCTACATAATTGTAAGTACTTTTCCATTGCTGATTGTGCGAGAAATTAGACAACTTCTTCCTGGGAATACAGAAAATGATTACAATGCATGGATGTACAACCAACATCAAGACTGCCCAAGTTTTGTTAGTTAATGTTACATTAGGAATGCTTTGATTTTTATCTCTTCAATTACGTTTACACCTAAAGCTGGTGCTGGTATTGCTCTCCAGTTGCTTCCTCTACTGTATTCAACAAATGAAAAAATCCAACAACCTGCAGGTGGGATATGCTAAGTTAAGCCGCAGACAGAAATTCCAGAGGTTGCTGGAAATGTTTTTTGGGACAGACAAAATAATGAGCACTGTACACCCGGAGGGGGTGGAGGACAAGCAATTGGCTGTGCTCCCCTCCTTGAACAGCAGTCATTCCCAATTGGTCATTCATCAATCAGACATTAGGCCGCTACTGTACACATCAGATTTTTGCCCTAAACAAGAATGACAGCACATCTTGGGCGAATATCATCGCATGCATGTACGTAGTTTTAGAATCATCTGACAGGAGACCTTTGTGTTGCCGCGTTACCCATTCTTGCCTTCCACCTTCTCTCCTTTGTATCTGTTGCACACAGCTTCTGCATTAATTGACATATTGGGCCTGATTTATTAAAGCTCTCTGAGGCTGGAGAGGATACACTTTCATCAGTGAAGCTGGGGGATAAAGATATGGGAAGAAACAGCAAGCAGCAGGTAGATACAAGGATTGGTTGCACCAATAAGTATCAGACTGGGGTAACTCCAGGAGCACCTATGCCAAAAATAAAGTTTGAATTTCCAATAGGGGCAATAACTATAAGCCTTGCCTCTCCCACAGCAGTGATCAAACATTGAACTGAGAAGAGATGTCAAGGTGTCTTTATTAAAAAATAAAAACCCGCATGCAGGTTACAATCTCACCCGAATTTCTTGAAATTATGGTAGATAATAAATCAGCATTTTTTTTAATAGTGAGGCATTAAATAAGGATGGTAAATCATTTAGTTAAGTTATTCATTTAGAGCAGGGGTGTCAAACTCAAATACACAGAGGGCCAAAATAAAAATCTTAGACAAAGTCGCGGGCCAACCTTGAAATGTATTGAAAACATTGAGGAAATTTCTCCTTATTGGCTATGAAACCTTTTCATATGGAAACAAAGAGGTTTTGCTTCACATTTAATCTGGAACAAGCTTATAATAAAGAGGCATAATATTTTTTTTTTTTAAGAAAAAATCTTATGCCTCTTTTTGTTTGTAGCCTTCTGAGTTAAATTTCAATGGTAACTTTTTTGCACAGGCTAACAATAATAATACCAATATTCTTCTAAGAAAATCAAACCATTCAAGTCCATGCCTTGGAGTAGCAAGGAAAAGTACAGCTGAGGAGGAGTGCTGGAAATGCCAGACGCGGCCAATGCGGGGCTAAATCTTATGAGTGGCCCACTGCTGAAACTCTCTCTTCACTGAAATAAGGCTGCTACTAAAATTCCCAGCATGATTTGCTTCTGTAAAACAGTCCAATGCAGGGCCACGCATAGGCAGAGAGCCCGCTGGTCTATAGATCCGAGTGACTCCGGGAATTGTAGTAGCGGCGCTATTTCAATGTAGCGGCGGGCCAGCTGCAGTTCATATTTAGGATTCCTTTGGGGGCTAGATTTGGCCCCCGGGCCAGAGTTTGACACCCCTGATTTAGGGGAATTGCTGTTTAATCACAAACAATCAATTCTCCAGCATCTTATCAAGACTGTAGAAAAGAACAGGTATTTAGTATGAAAACCTGTTTGAGGTCTGTGTGTAAGGCTGCATACACACATGAGCAATAATTGTCGTTGGAAAGGATCTTTCAAAATCCTTTCTAACAACAAAAAACTACACGATGCATTAACGAGCTCTGTACATACAGCACCATTCTGCTGTATGGAGAGGGGATGGGAAGAACAACGGAGCGGCACCCCTTGCGCTCTCTCCACTTCACTTTTATTACGATCGTTCCTTGTCCATCGTCTGTGGATTCACCAGGACAGTCATTACGAGCAATGTACACATGCCAGATTTTTTTTTTAATTAATTTAATAAAGACACCCTGATATCTCTTCCCACTTCTGTGTTTGATCACTGCTGAGGGAGAAGCAAGGTTATTTTTAGTTATTGTCTCCTTTGGTATAGGTACTGCATAAGTGCTGCTGGCGTTATTCCAGTTATCAACATTGAACCATTTTATTCTTTGTTCACAATATGTAAAAAATCTAATTCCTGAATATGCTATGAATGACAAACAAGATGTTTTTCAGTAACTACAGTCAAATGCATTTTATCAAAGCGTGGTCTAACGTTTCAGTACAATACTAAAAGTTTTCTGGCACATTTGTCTTATATTCATTTTAATTTTGTATACAGATTTGTAACCTCTTCTACGGATGATCTGCAATTGCTCAATGACCAATGCAAAAATGACAGAATACATACTGACCATGAATTGAAAATCAATAACTTGTACTACAGACAATCGTACTGTAAGCAATTTAAAAATCTCAAAAGGAAATGGAATAACCTGGAGTTGGACTGCATTGCTTCCAGTTGCCAATTTAGTAGCTTTGCACTTGTGTAATAATAATCAAACTGTCACACTCTGATCCTCTTTAAATATTTAAAAAAAAAACTTCAAAAAGAAACATTTTTGTAAAAGAAGGAACCTTTACTTACGTTCTGTAGCATTCCCTCATTGCTCCTCGACCAAAGGGCTGATGTAAACAGAAACAAGAGGCATTAATAAATGCATTAGGACTCATACATTCTATTTGTTTCACATTCATTGTACAATGCTATCAGCTCAATATTCTTCAAAGGCAAATTATAATATATGGCTCCAAAATATAATTTATACCTCCATGTTTCAATGGTGTGATGAATAATGTAAACTGGCTATATCCAGTTAAATGTTTGCAGGATCACGAAACAATCAATATTGTTCTCATGTTGATCGTTTACTTGATTGCCATATATTAGTTTTCATAATTATATATATATATATATTTAGCAATCTAACATCTAATTTGTAGTACACATGTGAGAGTACACAGGAACAATCATAGATCAGTCCAGAGTTGGATTGAATGAGCTTGCAATGAGAGAGCTGTATTCATGCGTGCCCCCAATAGAAACATATTTGTGTGAATTTCTCAGGGTTCACATCATCCGTGGACATGAGATCTTCCATCGGCAAGGAGTCATTGACTCTATGGAGCCAGTGAGGGAGGGTTGGTGGAGAAGTATTTCTCCAACACACTGATATACATGCTTTTGCCGCATTTAATAAATGCTGCACCAGGGATTTCTTATATCGTTTTCTGGGCATGGTAGAAATGGGTAATAGAGCCAATTCTGGTTTATCTGTCAATATCAGTCAGGCGGAGAATTCATCACCCTCCCCATTATTGTCTCAAAAGGACATGTCTAGAAAATATGAAATAGTGTGCCTGGAGCCAAACTGCAGCGCCAGCGGGATGGATCAGCATGGTTATAAATCTTAGCCAGGGTCCCGGTACCATCCGGCGAGTAACTTGTAATTTAGTTCCTGGCATTTATTGCAGATCGAAGCTTTGTGTACAAAGTATAATAGGGCCTCATGTTGCTCGTCTGTAAATGGCATTACCAGATCACTCTCCCATTTACGAACAAGGGGCAGTGATGGTGTAGTGTGTAATAGTAGTTGGATTTGGCTGTTCTAACAAATGCAAATGTTCACAATCAAACACACAACTTTTAAACTCACTGAAAAATCTATTCCCACGTTTCACTGAAAAAATGCTGCATTGTGGGAACATTACTGACCAAGTACTTCCCTAGTACTTTTTTTTTAGGAAGAAATCTGTCTGAGTATAGGCACACTAAGGTTATGTACACACATGGAATAATTGTCTTGTAAAGGATCTTTCATGATCTTTTCCAACGACAAACAACTGCACGATGCATGAACGAGCGCCGTACATACAGCACAGTTCTGTTCTATGGAGAGGGGAGGGGAGAACGATGGAGCGGCACCCCGCTGTGCTCCCTTCCCTTCACTTTATTACAAACGTTCCTCATCTGTGGATCAGCCAGGACGGTCGTTTGGATGACGAGCGCTGTACACACACCAGATTCTCGTAAGATATCAACCCTAAGGTGATTATCGGACGAGAACCATTGCACGTGTGTACGTAGCCTAACAGATTTTAGTAAATACAGAACAAATTGTGACTTCAGTTGTTACACCTAATTTTCAGCAGCTGTGGAGAAAACTGGGATCACTTACCTGAGAAGCCATTTTAATATGTACAGCATCCTGCACCCACTGACCAGACACTGCATTGTATCTGCACAAATACAAAAAAAAGAATCAGCATATTAGAGTCCAGCTATATACCATATATGAAGGAGTCCAACATGCTTTTTATTTGGTTTATGTATTTTATAAAAAAAACTATTACATTATTTTTCTTTAAGTAAATAAACAGATAAAAATGTCCTAAGCATTTCTACAGCCAATGAAGAAATGGGAAAGTGCTGGGATTTCACTCCTTACCCAACAACAAAGTAAAAAGGTGATCCTTCTAAAGAGATTACATATACCCTCTTAGATAGTGGTCATAAGACTGTTCCCAAATTTTACCTCCGCTTCACAACACAAATGTTTGGAAGGATTTTCCATTACCTTCTGTCCCATAGACAGTGATCACCAGCACTAATCCTTCCAAACACTGTCCAAAACTAAAGAAACAATTTTTGCTTTAAGAAACTTCATTTTCCATATCTCAGAGTTGGATCATGTAAAAAGAAAAATGCAAAACTTACATCCTTTAGTACTTTGCCATATGACAGCCACCATTTAGTGGTTATTGTGGTCAGACACTATTTCATTACCAAGGACAGAAAAAAAGCCATGTGCTTCATGCTAATGGAATCTTAAATTACTTTGTAAAAGATCTGTAAAGATTTTTCTTCAAAGCTGAACTCCATAGTTTTGCCAGTTAAGGTTCTAGAAGCATCCCGGTAACTACCACACCCAAAGTATGTGTCTACTAACTCACATGGGACAGATAATGAAAATAACTATTATATTACTAGTTACTATTTTTCCACATTAGTCCCCATACATTACTATCCATTTTCAGGGTTCTCCCTAGGCACTTTTAGCTGGGTGCACCACCCTGCACTTTTCAGCACCCACCCGGCTGTTTTTGAGTGGTTACCAAAGAGTTTGGTCACTATACAGGGGCTGCCACCCACCTACAATTTCTTCCCAACCAGCTTAAAAAATTTTTTGGGTTGCGCACTACATTTTGTCTTGGACATATCCTTTCTTCATATTATAATTCAATGTGGCCTACCAAATACCATCAGAAGTATATACATCACTTATGTATTTCTTTGTGTATGAATGTATATACATACATACATAAATATCTTTTTAATCATCAGTTTACCTGCTTCTATACATGCCCCTAAATAAGCTGTAAGGCGAAACGCGTCGGTTTATGAGACAATTAATGCTAAATTCTCAACTCCAATAATCTATGGTCAGCTCTATTTTGTATAGACCTACTACCCCGATTAGATGCGGTCTTAAAATGGGCACGGGGAACACTTTTATATATTTCAACTTATATTGTTGATTGATATCATTTGTGATTTGTAAATACACATTCTGATATTTAATCAAAACCCTTGTTCTTTGTATTTTCCTCTGTTTACACAGTTAGTTTATTATGTAGCAAAGTGGGGGGAAATAGTAGTTTTTCTCACAGCCCCAGACATGCTCATTTTGTGTCCCACCGCTTGAGGCTGCCATTCTCTTTTGTTTGCCCCCCTGCAACCATTTTCACTTAAAGAGGTCAGGAAAAGCCACCTAGACACACTTCATAGTACAAGTTTAATTTATTGTGACACCATTATTGTGCGTATTCATTGTTTTCACACAAAAGAAAGTATTTAGGTTCTATTGCTGGCAAAGGGTTTTTACTATTTTTCAAATTACTTGTCCAATTGGTTTAAAAGTCTACCACTTCAATAGAAAACTCTCACCAGTTATTTTAAAGCAGGCTAAACATCATTTATGAAACGTTTAACTAACTCACAAGTAATAGAATCAGAGATGCAGCATGGTTCGGCAGGCTATGAACACTTCACGTCAAGAGGTCATTGCTCTCCACAGCACAAACATAACTCTCCGCTCTATTTTTGGCCTTTTAAGGGCTCTGTATGATGTTACCCCAGCAGCTGGGTTATATCTAAAACATGACTATGTTTAGAATATTCTTGGCCCATGTTCTAAAATGTAATTCTAAGGAAAAATACATAGATAACATTTTTCATTCCAAAGTGCACATATTATCGGTTCAGGTGGAACCATCTAAATGGTTTCCTCAAATAAAATTCCCACTGTAATTTACAAAAAAACACCCCTCTTAGGCTACATACAGACGTAAAACGATTCTCGTCTGATAATCGGTTCAGGGCCGATATCAGACGAGAATCTGGCGTGTGTACAGCGCTTGTCGCCCGGATGATCATTCTGGCAGATCTACAGGCGAGGAACGATTGTAATGAAAGTGAAGGGGAGAGAGCACATCCGGGTGTCGCTTCTTCCGTCTTTCCCCTCCCCTCTCCATTGAGAAGAACAGTGCTGTACATCGCTTGTTCATGATTCCTGCAGTCTTGCACGCTGACAACTAATAATTATGTTTTTTTTAAATTTGCATACTGAAAACTTTACAATAGTTATAAATTTTCCATCACCTCTACATAGAAAACACAGCTAAACAATATCTTGATGCCCTAATAATTAAAACCACAATGCAATTTTCATGGACTGACATTTTAATACATCTGTATAGTAAAAATGATTGTACAACTCAGCTATGGGGAGAGATTAGCTGAACTGCCCATAGGGTTTTATATCTGGGATATGTTTATTTCCCCGGTGGTTGAACTTGATGGACGTGTGTCTTTTTTTCAGCTTGACTTACTATGCAACTTCTTGATGCCCTAATAATCAAAACCAAAATGCAATTTTTAAGCAATGGCATTTTCTATTGGAGTACAGTATTCAAGGAACTTTCCAGGCAGCCGACACTTATCAGCCTCCTGGGCCATACCGGATATTATTAGTGAGTACTAGCAAAAAAAAAGATAAGCAATTTTGGAGGTCTTCGAGACACACCAACATAAAAGGGACACCATTTTTAACAGTTACAATATAGTAACCAGCAATACCAAAGTACCCCTTGTTGTGGTATGCTTGTCTAATATTAAAAACCTGAAAACACATCAGTTCTGCAGTAAAAAGCGTTTAGATTTGTAATAAAATCCTCGTCCCTAGCTGGCTGCATATGTTATCCAAACCTTCCTAACTAGAAAGCTACGTGTCACAGGGAAGCATTCCAAATTTACTGGGAACATTCCTGGAACTCAACCAGGTTTCTAAGAGTACAAGCCAGGCAGCCACTTAACATGTAGATGTCCAAACACACTCGCTCTGTATCGAATTGCAACTACAGCACAATGCAAGCAAAATGTGAGCAAAACAATATCTAGTACGGTGTGTTTTTTAAACCAGGGGTGTCCAACTTCTGTCCTCGAGTGCCACAGTGGATTTTCACATAAACAGTTATTTTTTGACTCTATAAGCCAGGGGTCGGCATACTCTGACCTTTAGGCCACATACGGCCAGCCGGTAGTGTGTTCTGGCCTAACGTCCCCTGGCCAATCCGGCCTAATGCAGGCCGGCAACCCGCGACTCCGGATCTGCCAGGGGGTGTTAGGAACTGTCGGACCTCTGGTGCGGCCTCCCTGCTGTGGCTCCCCTATTTACCACGGCAGGCCTGCCACTGGGGTAAATAGGGAACGCTCCCTGAAGGTAAATCCCTCTCCTCTGCAATGCATACGGAGGAAAGGGATTTCACTTCAGGGGGCGTTCCTTGGTGGGGGGCGAAGCCATTAGGGTGGGACTCAGAGTCCGGCCTAGTGTGCTCCCGCCCACCCCTGAAATGGCCTAGTGGCCATAAAAGTTTGCCGACCCCTGCTATAAGCCATATTTTACTACATTTACTGGTGTTTGTTGGTGAAATAGTAAAAATATGTGTATATCCAAGTCCTAGAGGACTGGAAATGGACGCCTGTGTTCTAAACGTGCATCATGCCATGAAGCAGCAGCTGGAGAATGAGTTGTATACAAAAATATACAGTACACAACAAAAGCATATGGAGAAATATTTGTAATGCTGTTCAGCCATTCTCGAAATTCACATATCCCTGAAACATCCCAAAACCAGAATAGTGACATCACTACGATTGTGGCTTTCTGTAGTAGCTGCCTGTTTATTGGTCTGTGAATAGTGATGGGTGTAGGCAGAATGCGCTTAAGGAAATATAGAAGCTTTGCCACCACCACAACTCCAGTTTCTCTTTGATCAACACCGATAACGTTTGCAACAGATATAAAAAATCTGCTGCCTTTGCATTATCTGTGCTGGCCCTTCGCTATCACACATCAACTGCTATGATGTTGGAGCAAGAAAATTGTAACCCCCCCACCCCCAGGTGCCCACCTGATCCTAGATTTCTTTGTGGATCCTCCAGCACGAGCTATGAATTGAGGGGGTATAATTTTGCTTGAATCGTTTTTCTGTGCTCCTCTTCTAAATGTCCTAACAATTACCCCAGCTTAATCAGAATTGCTGGGCAGCACTGTGCAATGCAAAAGAGCCAAACTGGCACAAAGAACATAACCTCCAGCATTTTTGCTGCACTTGTTAAGCTGACCATACATGTAGCCAGTGTTCTCTCCAGCTCCTTTTAGCTGGGCGCACCACCCAGCACTTTTCAGTAACCACCCGGCTGTTTTTGGGCGATTACTAAGTTGGGTTACAATACTGAGGCTACCACCCGCCTATAGTTTCTTCCAATCCTGTTTTTAAAAACTTCGGGGGAGAACACTTCATGTAAAGCAATTAAAAAGATAAACTGGAGGTTCAAAATGACCACAAGATGATGGCATTGTTTTGGCCCAGATAGAAATCCAGCTGAAAAATAGGATCACTTTTCACGTAATAGTAGTTTCCTTTCCCCACATTCCATTTGATTTTTCAGAAAACTGAACAGTTTTTGGACCTATTTTGATTAACAACCTGAAATCAGTCAAATATAATCAATCTGGTGCAGTATTCCCCCCAGCCTCTTTTAGCTGGGCGCATCACCCGGCACTTTTCAGTAACCACACGGCTGTTCTTGGGTGGTTACTGATGAGTTGGGTCACAATTCAGGGGCTTCCACCCGCCTACAATTTCTTCCCACCCAGTAGTGTTTCCATCCTTATTTTGTACGTCAAGTATATTTTAGAAGACTGGCTGAACTGAATCAAAACATTTATGGTAAAGTAGACAATTCACATATAGTATATAGTTCAACTGATTGTATATTTAGCTTTTGGTCTGGAGTTATGTAAAAAATGTTATACATATTGTCTGGAATAAGTCATAAGGGAAGCAATCTGCCCTCCTGCCATGTCAGACAACAAAGTGGACGCCACAACCTCAAGAGTGACCCAAGGACTCCGACTACTCTACGGCTACTTTGCTGGAATCTAGAGAAGAAACAGACCTATGTCGGATGGCATTCTCCGTTTCTATTTCTTCCAAATGGAACTCGGCCCATGGGTCAGGCATCTGCTTGGCTTTCTGGATGGCATGTTTCCAGGCCTCCTGCAAGTACAGAGACAATGGTTTTAGTTTTCATCCTTCACTAAATATAATGAATTCTCATATCATAGTAAATTCAACAAACAGGCCATAGAATCGTTCTACAATCAAGGGAAAAAGAAGATAAGGACTGGATGGTCAACGCAATAAAGATTAGTAGTGAACTAAAAATATGTTTTCACTGACAAGGTGCATTCACACTGTAAAATCTTTATTTGACATCTGCTAAAATGTATTTAGACATGCAGAACATAAGCAAATACAAAGTTTATACACACAGATGAAAGTAAAACAAAATGAGATAAACTATGTGCAGACATTTGGAGCTAGGATGCTAGTCTGTAAAGCCCAACAAATAAATGCCTTGGAATTCCCAAAGAAAGCAATACATGTGTCCATTATTAGACGTCTAGGGGCACCTATACACATCAGACAGCACATTCACTGCAGGGTGAATCTCTGAAGACCAAAATCAGTAAAAGGCCAAAAACAAAGCACAAACAATGAGAAATGCTAAGCCAGATCCACCAACCCCCAACTAATAATTACATTATAAGCAACCTGACTAAGAGGTCCCAGGGCGTCCTTCAGGGGCAAAGGCCATGTTTATGTAACCGGAGGCATTAGTTTAAATAGCTTTTTACAATTTGTTCTCACCCCACCCCCAAGTAAACTTTAAAACACAACACCATCAATTCAACACTTTACATGTTAAGCTGGGTAAACACGTGCAAAAAGTGTCGTTAGAAAACGAATGACTAACGATTATGCACGATTATTTTAAACAATCGTATTGTGCACAATTCTGTACATGCTGTAACGATACGATTGTTCAAATATAATTCACCAATAATGTACACACGCTAGATACGATTGTTTGAACGATGCAGAAAGTGACATGTAAAGGAGAAAGTGTACCGCAGAACCAACCATGATCACTGAACGATAGATAACAATGATCGTCACCCAAACAGATCAGCCAGGACGGTCGTTTGTTTCCAGCGACAAACCTTGTTAAATGGCATCATTGTGCACTTTTTTTGTTAAGGATTATTGGACGAACGGTTGTTAGTCATTCGTTTCCAACAATAATTATTGCACGTGTGTACGCAGCTTTAGTTTGTGTAGAAAAAGTGCATAATTGCATTTAGTTTTTTTTTCTCTTTATGTATAATGTCTCACAAATCTCACAAAATGGATAACTGGGCACAAACAATGACAATACTTTATTACAGGGTTCTCCTCAGGCCCTTTTAGCTGGGCGCACCACCCGGCACTTTTCAGCACCCACCCGGCTGTTTTTGGGTGGTTACCAAAGAGTTTGTTCACAATACAGGGGCTGCCACCCACCTAAAATTTCTTCCCACCCGGCTTGAAAACATTTCTGGGTTGAGCACTGTATTATATACCGATATAATACGTGACATGATTAGCAACTATTGTTTGAAAACAGGAATTAAGGGTTATATGGAAAACGTGATCATCTCACACAATTTTACAGCTACCACCACCACGATGAACAATGCAATGTAGGGTATAATGAAGAATGCAATCCATTGTCTGTATTATGCAGGGTACAGACGTGAATTGTATTAAAGATTACCATTCTCTGTGCTTTGAATTAAAGTAAAATCCAAAATAAGAAATGCCAGAATAAAAGACGCTATAACTAGAAAAAACACATGGGGTTCTACTTATAAAACAGTGAATCTGACATTCCATCAAAAATGTGGGAATCGTCCAAGTCCATGTGTTTCAATTGAAGGCTTCTATTTTAATGAATAAAAAGTAAAAAGCACAGAGAATGGGGGTAAATACACTCCCAGGATTTGTTATAGACCCACAAAAAAGAAACAACTATCAAAAACACATACCCGACTCCGCTCAGTCAAGCAGCCATGCTTATTAGAGTTGTGTTTGTCTTTCTAGAAATGCACAAAAGTATTAATGAACCATCACCCAAAGCAAACAGCAACATACACCGCAAATAACGAATACTAATAACATATACAGTAACAACATCCATACACTTCAGTGAGTCGCCATTGCTCACTTGCAGGCAATCTAGTTTAGGTAAACCGATACTGAACTGTCACAGAAGTGTGAACAATCTATTATTAATGTACATCGTTTAACTTTAAAGGTTTGTGTTGGGTTTAGTGCAAGTGAAATGAATGTCCTGTGTGGAGTATGTACTGAGCACTATTGGAAGTATTTAGGAAAAAATTGGGTTGGTGTGTTGTGCCCAAAGTTTATGAATCTTGCCTATTTTACCCCTTTTGGTGTAAAAATTAAAATAATAAAGGAGAGAAGTGAGTTTTTTGGCAAACAATGTAATTATATTGTAAGCATACATAAACAATATAAAAATTATTACTCATATGTTTGTCCCATCTCTATAATAGTTCATGAAGGCTTTTTACGGAACCAGCTACTAAATATGGTTCAGCTAGCTATCGTCAATGATTGATAACAAAAAAAGAGCTACTTTTACATCTTTAATAGGTCCAAATTACTTCATGGGATTGAACAGGACTGGAAACCAAGTAGAGATCAACTAATGGTCTTTTTGAGACAGAAATTCTTGAATACTGGGTACAACATAGGTCTTAGGGCCCAACACGTTTCATCTCTAGACTTCCTCAGGGGTAACACAGACCGCAGCAATAATGCCCACTAGTGCTAGGAGTGATGAATGAAGGTAATATCCACCTGTGGGGTTGTTTTTGGTTTAAGAATATCACACTAATATTTAGGAATAAAGAACTTGTTGTTAATTCCTTATGGTAGAGATGGCAGCTTAAATGGTGCAGTGTGAAAGGTATCATTAAATAATGATGTAATGGGATGCAAATTGTAAAGCTGAGAGAGAAGAGGGGGTTAATCTCCATGCTTCTGGCATCCCAGGAGGAAAATTTAGCAACCAGTATTATAGTATGAGCATTAAGCACTATGGGAAATTTATAAGGAACCTTCTAAATTGTAAGCTCTTCGGGGCACGGTCCTCTCCTCCTTCTGTGTCACTGTCTGTATTCGTCATTTGCAACCCCTATTTAATGTACAGCGCTGTGTAATATGTTGGCGCTATATAAATACTGTTTAATATTAATAATATAATAATATTAATATAAAAGTGTATTCCAACAGCAAATCATCTACATAGCTAGCACCCAGGAATAGGTCATCACATACATTGTGACGTGTCTGGTGCAATGTTAAAATGTGAATAAAAGATCCATATATTACACAAATATTACTTGAGCTGACCATCTATTAGGGTACTGCAGCCATTATTATTTGCCTGCCTATTACCAACCTAGAACAGTAGTATCACATACTTTTA
>NC_092864.1:72332250-72422528 GCF_032062135.1 Pyxicephalus adspersus | reverse complement strand
ATGCTATATTACTGCTGTCCTAGGCAGTTTGTGTCACCGCCATCCTTCATGGGAAATACATAAGCTGAAATCTCAAAACACCAAAGCTTTTCCAATGGACTTAGAACATCCTTAAATAAGTTTCACTTGCTCTCCATTCACCAAGAATCTTCCTGTGATGGTAACAAGCAATGTGGATGATGGCTGTAAAGAAACTACTAATAGTACTAATAGTAATAATACTAATACTATATAATACTAATAGTAGGTAATTTGGGAAGGCAAAGAGGATTCACACAGTAAAATTTGCTCTTTATTAAGTCAAATGTGTGCCCCGGTTCTATTACCCGTGGCAGATGTTTTTCCAGCTTTTTATTAGACCCCTTTTATTTTTATTTTCATTTCCTGATTTCTTTTCTCCCAATGAATGTTCTATGTCCACAAAAAACCTATATGACCTTGCTGTGAATATAAATCAGCATCTTTAAAGGGATTCCCCTATGGGTTATTACAACATTTGAACACTAATATCTCAAGCTTGTGCAAGCATTACCTGCATTGAGCAAGTCATTAAACTTGTTGAGACTTGCAAAGAGTTTTCTTAGTAAAAGGAGCACAAATACCGATTACGTCCGCAGAAGTTTTAACAATGCATAGCACTTGAAAATTATTATTTAATTGTATTTATAAAGCACCACCATAGTATGCAGAGCTGCAGAATAAATAGAAATTTTACAGATTCAGACCTACATCGTGAAAAGTAAAACTGAGAGCCATTACCACCAACCAGCATTTCCATATGTAATATCCTGATGTGTGAATAGATCACAGATTTTATCAGAAAACTAGACTGAGATACCAGTAAACTTTTTGGCACCCATACAAAAGGAGTTTGATTTTTGTTCAGCGAATCCCTGAGGATTCACTACTTCTGAAGTGATATAGACACTGCAATTGTTCTAGATGGTTGTGGTGAAAGGACAATCTGTAAAGGACATCATGGGGGAAAAAAAGTTTTTCTTGTAACAAAAAAGTTTAGAAATCTGTTAAAAAATGTTGCAGTGTACACAGATTCAACAAACATGATTTTTTTTAAACTCTTTGAACAGCTGAGAACACTTTAACATTGTTTATGTTTTTCTAGCCTAAGTGTTACACAGGTGTACATTACTGTTGTGAACATATGTCCATTAAATGCTGTAACTTACTGCACAGCTTCCCTGGACAAGGGCTCAGTACCATAATACGGTCAGGCTGCCGCTGCTTCTTTATGTATATTGTTTCCACAATTATTTGCCTTGTTGGATACAATTTCTGCTTTATTTGATGCCTGCAGACTGATTATAGCTCTCCAGTTCGGGTTTCAAAAATACTTGCATCAGACTTTCTGATGTGCAATGACTTATTATTTTTAACTTATTAAATTATAATACTGTTGTTGGACTGAATAAATCCATATAGCACAAATTATTTCTATTTAGTGCAATCATTAGGTGAAATAGAACCCTATTCACTAAAGTCAAGGTTACAAAGTAACTTTCATCAATGGGCCTGATTTATTAAAGCTCTTCAATGCTACACTTCCATCAGGGAAGCTGGGTGATCCAGTAAACCTGGAATGAGAGGCATTTCAAGTTTGGACTGGTACCTAGAAAAGCTAAAACCATTATTAGAGTTATTACATTTGAGCAGGATGAGCAGGTTAGGTTTGAGCGCATTCTAGTACATACATTATTAAATTGGAGGGGTTAGAAAAGTGTCAATAGGTCATTAATTACAATTAGTGCGAAGAACTAATCCTAAAAATCTGCTAGAGTGCATTACCTATAATCTACCAGCTTTCACTGCTTAACTGCAAGAGTAAAGAATGAATACAAAGGTCATCAGAGCCAAGAATCTAAAGAAATAACCATTTTGTCACCAATCACAAACTATTCCCAGTGACATGCATGGAGACTACAAGGTGTAACAAATAATTTATAGATTATAAACTATTAAATTGTGAGCACTTGGAGGGATGGGAAGTGACATGACTATTCACTGTGTGCAGCATTACATAATATATATCACTATATCAATATAAAAATATTAATAATAATAACTAAAAATATTCATTTTGATAAAAGTTTAGAAAAATCAAACTTTAAGCCATAGTACTGGCACTTTGATCTTGGGCACCTGGTTCGGAAGATTTAATTTGTTACTAATAAAAAGCTATTTTAATAACAATGCCAACTAAAAATAATGTCACTGCGTAGTGTTATTACAAGTTAAAGGTAAATATGTTTTTGCATATATGGTCAGCATTTAGGTTTTAGACAAAAAGTTAAGGTCTGTTATATTCAGCAAAGATATAAAATTCTACATACGTATTATAATGCAGCAGTGACAGGATTCAGGAACCTTCTTTGTAGTGTGCTTGAAAAAAGGTGGGTGCTATAATCGCCAAATATCCTGCCGGTTATGGAAAAAGTTAAAACTTTTGCGGGTTTAGTTCCACTTTAAATCAGACAGGGCACCTAGACTTAGGCTACATACACAGGAGCAATGGTTCTCGTCAGATAATCGGCTCAGGGCTGATATCAGATAAGAATCTTGCGTGTTGCAGTGCTCGTTGTCCATCGTCCGAATGACCGCCCTGGCGGATCCATGGGCGAGGAACGATCGTAATGGATATGAAGGGGAGAGAGCACAGTGGGGTGCCGATCAATTGTTCTCCCCCTTTCCTCTCCATAGAGCAGAATGGTGCTGTATGTACAGCGGCTTGTTCATGCATCATGCAGTCGTTTGTCGTTGGAAAGGATTTTTCACGAACAACAATTGTTGCACATGTGTACTTAACCTAAATCTGACCTCTGACTATGAAGGGTTTAGAACCAGAAACTCAGTTTAACTCTGTATTTAAAATTTCACTCATTACTATGCTTGACTGTCCAGTTAAAAATCAATTTCCATTTGTGTTGCAGTACATTGTGGGATGATCAATGTATTTACAGTGCAGTTATTTCCAGTGATAGCACTTCATGTAAATAGTTCAAACAACAAGGTGGGAAAACTATGCTCAGCCATATATTGTATTTTGTGATCCAAGCTTTCAAAAGAGGGTTTGTAGGAATGTTCAAGGGGTCTGGCCGGTGAACTTTAACCTATGTACAAGACTTTGAGATGCCGAAAAACAGGTTTCAGCTTGATGTATGTAGACGTTAACCCCTCTTCAACAATCCTAAGGCTACGAACACACGTGCAATGGTTCTCGTCAGATAATCGGCTCAGGGCTGATACCAGACGAGAATCCGGCATGTACAGTACTTTTTATCTGAATGATCGTCCTAGTGGAACCACGGACGACGAATGATCGCAATGCAAGTGAAGGGGGAGAGAGCACAGTGGGGTGCCGCTCCATCGTTCTCCCCTCTTCATAAAGCAGAACGGTGCTGTATGTACAGAGCTCATTCATGCATCGTGCAGTCGCCTGTCGTCGGAAAGTATTGTGAAAGATCCTTTCCAACAACAATTATTGCACGTGTGTATTTAGTACAAGACTTTTTTATCAAGCATAGTTAACTCCTCTGAACCCAGACTAGTTGTCGTGATCAGAATGAATGAATAAATGAACTGATACACATAGATAACATTCACCAATATTGCTGTACAAGTGTTTTATTTACCTAAGTTTTCATTTATGAATAATAATAAGAAAAATAATAGAAAAATAATACCAGCACAAGCAAGGTTAGGCTCCTTTCGCAACTGTGTATTTGGTGAATAAGCATTTTTATGCTTGTTACATGTGCAGCTTAAATGCTAATTCATATTGGCTCAGTCAATATACTGTCAAAAAAATTCATGCATGATATATGATAAGCATAATTAAGAGCAAGCCAATGCAGAGGGGTCGTATGTATCCTAGGTTCACCCCAGCATATGGAAAAGGAAATATTCACCAACATATGAAAACAAATTCATATATACATACACACACACATATATATTCTAAATGAAGATCTGATCTTTGCCAAGAGGTAAGTGTACTATTGCAATGCTGACTAAGAAAACAAAGCCTACAAACTCAATGTTAAAGAACTACGTGCTCACTAAGCAGTTTTAACTAGAATAATAATTTCCAAAGTCAATATATAGAAACCATCTGGTTTGTGTTACTGGCATTTGCACTGATAAAGTATGTTGTGGGAGCAGCTACATCTATTACTGTTTTCAGTGTTTTCAACTATTCTTTTTTAGATAGGAATGAAATGTTTTCCTCTAGACAGTCTGATCCATTTGCATTGATTTTTAATAATGGACAAGACAATAGACAAAGCTTCATTATACAGACATTGTTTTTGTATTGCAAGAGATCACATATGTTAAGGCAGCATGCTGTAAGCAATTAGTACTACATGCAATCAACCAACACAATTGGCATAGAATGACACAGGAAGAGCCCAAAATAGCCTAAACTATGGAGACACTTCGTCATTGTCACCATGCAGAACTTCCACAGATAAAGATTCTTTGCTTCTTTGCTTGGGTACACTTAATTTTCATATAAACAACTTTTGTACAATAACAGCAAAGTATGCTTTTAAATGCACAACATGTTTTACTCTAATAAGCTTGCTTAATAATCCAATAGAATGCATATGATCATTGGGGCTTGATTCCGCTATGGCAGGGGTCGGCAAAGTTTTATGGCCACTAGGCCATTTATGGGGACTGCCCTAATGGCTCCGCCCACTACCAGGAAACGACCCCTGTAGTGAAATTTTTTCATTACTTTTTTCATTATTTTTTCATTACTTGAAAAATTTGAAGGAAACTTTTGTGCTTCTTCCCTTCACGTGACACCACTTTTGTGGCTCTCCTTGTCTGATGGAACATTCTACAATTCCACTACACATTTTGTAGTCAATGAAAAAAAGATGTACACTATGATAGATAATCTAGGCTATCCATGCTCAACCAGGGTCCCACAGAATGGTACGATTCCTCAAGGGTAGGGGTCGGCAAAGTTTTATGGCCACTAGGCCATTTATGGGGTGGCCGGGAGCACACTAGGCCGGACCCACCCTAATGGCTCCGCTCACCACCAGGGAACGCCCCCTGTAGTGAAATCCCTCTCCTCGGTATGCATTGCAGAGGAGAGGGATTTACCTTCAGGGAGCGTTCCCTATTTACTGCGCCGGGGGAAGTATCAACGCTGGCCGCGGTAAATAGGGAAGCAACTGCAAGGGGGCGGCACCGGAGCTCTGGCAGCTACGGTAGTTCCTAACGCCCCCTGGCCGATCCACCAGAGCCACGGGTTGCTGGCCGGCATTAGGCCGGATCGGCCAGGGGGCGTTAGGCCAGAACGAACTACCGGCTAGGCCGTATCTGGCCTAAAGGCCAGAGTTTGCCGACCCCTGTGCTATGGCAACAGGCTGCATTTTTTTTATTGTGTTTAATAATACATGAAATGATAGTATTCTATATAGGTTCCTTAAATTTAAACTAAGACCCCTGTCTGTTGGGTTCTCATATACAGTTTTTTCACTTTAGGGACCAGTATTGTGTTATTTCACTTTACTATAAAATGCACTTCACTATGTAAATGCAAACGGAGGCAGAAATATGTCATGTATTTAGTTTAAACAAATATATAAAAATATATAAAATCTTTAGATGCTACACATAATTCTGTAAACCGAAAAAAAACAAACAACTATATTGTTTCTACAAACCCTGAAATTGAAGGAGTTCCTGGGTGATGAACTGGTTCCATACTGGTTTTCCTTGGACAGACTTCCAAATAGGTGGGTCTTCTTCTTCTTCTTTGCATCAAGGGGTGATGATGAATAATCATCTGTGATGGGGCAGATAAAGTAATTGTCCTCCTCATCGCTGTCACCTTTGCAATCAGAGCAGCGATCTTTTAGAATGTGGGCATTATCCAACCCCTCCATCCGGAAGATGAGGTCTTCGTCTGCCATTCTGAGTGGGAAGTAGGAAATATTCGTTGGATGACTGATCTAGCCAGAGTGCTGTTGTAGAATTGCATTCAGAAAGAGGCCTGCAAGCAAAAACATACAAACAATAATCAATATACCTAAATACAAGCAAGAGACACATTAAATCAACATATAATAAAAAGAATATTACGGTTTTAGAAACCACAGCATGGAAACCAGTATTAAAAGTTTGGGGTTTATGCCAATGAGCATTGTCTTCCTATGTTAAGTTGGCCTTTTAATTATTCATATACAACATATAGAAGCTGGTCTACCATGTCCACCAATTTAAGAAGCTGCCCATCAGATAAGAAGTAATTTTTGAATTCCTTAATCATTACTGCCCATGCATGGTGCTCATTTTCTACTTCTTTTCCTCTCCATATGGACCTTTGGCAGTCCCAGATTCAGAAACATTTCAGAAAATCATGCTTGCAAACCAAACAAGTGTTTAGTTTTTTTGTTTGTTTGTTTTTTTTTTTTTAAAGCATCTGAAAGTCAAAAGTAACTGAATAATTTCCTTGGATGTTTCAAATTTGCTTTGCTTGATTCCTTTCAATTTTACTCCACATGCAGATTTCTCCTGTGTCCAAGCTATGTTTGCCTTGTGTGTTTATGAAACTGAAGTAAAGCTAAAGAATGTTACTTTTTCTTAAAATGTGGCCTGGGGCTTGCTTAAAGCCAATAGAGAAAAGACATATATTACAGAAGTATATAAAGAATGTGTTCAAAAACAGTGTTGGAATTTGTGGGACATATGCACTTTAATATTTTTAGGGGAATCTTTTATTCCTTATGGAATCACAATGGATCATTGATTTTTGTTGTCATGTTTTATGTGTAGTAAGCTGCACTGGTTTTATTCTGCTTATGGGAATATACTGTATATACTAAGTCACTCATTTATTTCTTGTGTATGTCCCTAGTTTTAAAATAATAGCTTCACAAAGAACATGCACCTTACAATGAAAACAGGAACAGCGTTCCATTACAAAATAAACAAAACCCTTAAGAAGCATCATATTGTTTAAAGGGGTTACCACAATCATTACTTTCTATTGGCATGGATGCTTGAATTGCTTGTGTGTGTAACATTATATCAATGGTTGAGGACACCCCAGTGCCAGATCTAAAAATATCCAACATAACTGATCACTTATTCCAAGAGACATGGCCAGCTGAGATGTTCACAGCCATATCCTACCAAGGGTAAGCATTTTTTGTGACACTTTCTGCCATAACTATAAAGAATATAACAAAAGTTGTAAAAAGGAGATAAAATGTGCAAAACTTCAAAATTAAAGACAGATTGCAAAAGAAAGTAAAGCAAACCCTCAAATTTATTTTAAAAATATATACTGATAGCAAAAAGAGCAGATCTGAGCATGCAGACCCTTAAAGATCTCTCTGTGTTGGTAACTGGGGAAAAAGAAAAGGCGGATTTATTAAAAACTTTGTGTACACAAAGGAAAATGAGTTGAAGCCCAAATTGCTAATAGCAAAGTCACTGCCCTAAATGAGCCACAATCGTTCAAAATTGATATGATTAGGAAACAGTTTGGCAAAATTAAAGTTGACAAAGCACCAGGACCTGATGGATTACATCCAGATGTCCTCAAAGAGCTGAGCTTGGTTATTTCAAAGCCATTGTTTTTAATTTTTAGAGACTCTTTAAACACTGGCATGGTACTGATGGACTGGCTTAAGGCCAACATGGTTCCTATATTCAAAAAGAGAGACAAGTAACTACAGCCTGTTAAGTTTGCCATCCACAGTTGGAAAGGTCTCAGAGAGTTTGAACCACATAAAGGGGTTTCTGCTAGAAAATAATATAATAAATGATAGTCAGCATAGAGAACTCTCTTCCCAACTATTCACTTTAAGATCATTACAAAGGACAAGAAGGCACTCTTTGCGCCTAGAGGAAAAGGATAAGCAGTGCTCAACCCAGAAAAGCTGGGTGGGAAGAAATTATAGGCGAGTGGAAGCCCCTGAATTACCCAAAAAACAAAAACAGCCAGGTGGTTACTGAAAAGTGCCAGGTGCTGCACTCAGCTAGAAAGAGCTGGGGAGAACACTGGATAAGGAAAGGATTCTTCACTGTAAGGTGTGAAAATGTGGAATAGGCTCCCTCATGAAGTAGTTTCAGCAACTACTATAGATTGCTTGAAGAAAAGGCTGGATGATTTTTAGAAGCACAGAATATAACTGGGTATTAAAGCTTTAAAGTAAATATTACAGATCCAGGGAACATCCAATTGCCTCATCAGGAAATAATTCTTTTTCCCCGTTGGAGCAAATTGTACCAGGGTTTTTTTGTGCCTTCCTCTGGACCAACTATGTCCATAGGGTTTTACATCTGGGATATGTTTATTACCCTAGTGGTTGAACTTGAAGGACTTTTTTTTTAACCTGACTGACTATGTAACTATAGGAGGAAGAGAAGGGAAATCTCCCCACAGAATACCATATACTTTACATTCCCTATAGAATCTAACTTACAATAGTAATGCAGAATTGAGTTAATCCTTTAGGCCTGTCCTACGTATGGCCAGCTTTAATCAAACACAGAAAGATATGTCATCCTCCTGGGTGCTGTTTGGATAAAGAGTATGAATCAAAAAAGTGTCTTAGAGTGAATTACATTAACAAATTATTTGAATACTTTATGTGTATATAAAAGGCACAACCTGAAAACAAGTAGAAGAGGTATTGTCCAGAGATCTGAAAAATTTCATGTTATTCTACATTTTTAGCACATTGTGGTTTTTTAGATCTAGGGCATGGCAGTAGTTGGGCGAATTGTTGACTTGGACATGCCTGATTAATGATTTCACTCTATACAGTCTATGTGTCTTATGGCATGTGATTATTTTCCTAAAACTAATGATAGAGTACTGATTGAATTATAATTATGGCTAATTTTTACTACATAGACTAATAAACATGACAGGCTGTTGAATGTTTATTGGAGGATAGTCTTGGGACTCCTCTCAACATCCCCAGCCCACTTTTCATGAAATTAAGGACAAATGTCCAGTGGTGGACTGAAGAGGTAAACGAAATAAAAAAAAAGAAATGATCACAGCCTATAAATGCCATAACAGTAAATGCAGCTCTAACCTAAGGCAGTAGGCTCTTGCCTTGGTGAGTATAGAAATCTGTGCAATAATAATGGGTGCCTGGGACCAAAACAAAATCCTGTTATTATTGATTGCATTATATACCCCTAAAGGATAAATATAGAAAATGTGGCACCAAAGATTGGGGTTTTTGAGTTTATATATCACAGTTAGGTGTAGTTAAAATTCAAAATTTATTAGATTACATTGCGAAAAAACCTCCAAAACATCAAACAATTGGAACATATAAAAAGGTAAAATAACATTGTGATCAAGGCAAGTAACAATGTTCAACCCAGACATTTTTTAAAGCTGAGTGGGAAGAAATTGTAGGTGGGTGGTAGCCCCTGTATTGTGAATCAACTCTTTAGTAAAGACCCAATAACAGCCGAGTGGTCACTAAAAAGTGCCGGGATAAAAGGGGTCGGGAAGAACACCGAGGTGAGTACATTGGCAATTAATAAGTTTTATTCTACATGATTATCATATATTATAGTAGTAGTAGTAGAAAAGTTTCCCTTGGTAACGTGTTTTACAAAGTCTTCTCTGCTTCAGAAACTATATAGAATAAGTGAGGTACATGGGTTTCTTTAAGATGTATAGGTGTATAAAATACAAAGTTTGTGATAGATAAATACAAATACAGACAATAGAAAAAAAAGAAGCACCACCAGACAGGGGTGTGTAGCAGTGTTTGCATGGGCTAGACAACAGGTATGAGTCAGATGACAACTGAAAGTTTTTCCTAATACTGGCAATAATTATTAACCTACAAAAGGTTAAGCTAGAGGAAGCCTGTTCAGCATAAAGTAATAATGAATGCAAGCACCTCTAGTGTGATCAGTCACTACACTTTTGTAATGTAACCAAGTTACTGGGAATGGCTGCTTTCCAGGGAACGATGAGCAATCAAAATCACAAGGGTTGGGCAGGATTTTCTGTATAAATCTTTGGCCACAATCCCTTTTCTGTGGTGCTGAAAAAAATAAAATAATCACAATATATGAATGTTCTGCTCTTCCCTTCCCCCTTTCAGCTATTTTCAGCTTTTCTTACAGATTTCATATTACAATTACATTTTTTTCTTTACTAAAAACGGCCGAGTATGTGTACAGAACTTGTCGTCTGAACGACTGTCCTGGCAGATCCACGGATGAGTAAAGGGGAGAGAGCACAGCGGGGTGCTGCTCTGTCATTCTCCCCCTCCATAAAGCAGAACGGTGCTGTATGTACAGAGCTTGCTCATGCATCGTGCAGTCGTTTTTTGTTGGAAAGGAATGTGAAAGATACTTTCTGACGACAATTATTGCACGTGTGTACATAGCCTTACACACAGCTCAGCAATCTATGTGCTGGAAAACAATAAGTTTCAATATCCCAGCCAAGAATCCGCTGGCGTATATGGACTGATATTAGTTTTGGCATTGCTATTTGCAATAACAAAACTAAACTGAAACTTCCTTACTCTGCAAAATGAAGCAAAAAGCTCTTCTATTATGCTAAGTGCAATGACAACTTAGTAACCAGTTTGTTTATCCTCGGTTTAGAATAAACTGAATTCTAAGTGACTGCTATAAATCACTTCACTCTGTAAAACATCTCCTCATCTTGCTAAATTACTCATACATAGTGGGCCGGGGACTTCACATGGGTTTCTGAACACAGTGGCTCCAGATATTGTTTTGCTGTATAGAATGGGCTATGAATAGGAGAACAGTAATACAGATGTCACATACTAAATATTGAAACTGCAACTGAGCGGCGGTTTCACATAAATACAGACGGGTGAAACATGTCACAGACGGGTGAAATATGTCCTTGTTATGTAATGTGGTCTGTAGGTGCAAATAGAGGAGGAAGGTGATGTAATGTTTGCTGTTCTGGTGATATATTTGGCTGCAGTGACATAAGAAGAATCATTTCATGCGGCCTGAACCAGCAGAGAACACAAGTAGCCTTAAGGCAACATTAAATACATGTCGTGCATTGAAAGCCATTTAATATCACTGTCAAAACATTGCCAGCATGCTGCCGAGTGGGACCCTTTTAACACCTTAAAGCCGATCTAAATTCAACATTTTTACTTTACATAGAAAGGTAAACAACTATTTTATATGTAACTGTAGTTTTATGTAGTATATGTAAATGTTGTTTTTTTCTTTTAAAGTGCAACACCCCGGCAATCGAGACTTAATGGGAGCGCATACCTATGTCAGGCATGCCAGGAGGCTCTGGCTGCTCCAGGAGGGGAATTCTTCCACCAAGGGGAAGGAGATGCCGATCTCACGCATGCGCAGTGGGATCGGCTCTCTTTTTTGCCCCTTCATAGCCGCTATGTCACCCGATCATGCAACTACGCAGTGTGAGACTGGGTGACATAGCCAAACCACCAGAAGGGAAGACAGAATATGGCAGCGCCCGGTGCTTCCTCTGTGAAGAAGAGGAATTCCAGGAAGACGTCAGCGCCACCGATGGATTCATTGGAAAGGTAAGTGCGATTTCTTTTATTTTTAGTTTAGTTCTGGTTTAACTAGAACATACATTTTATTGACTTTATATTTAAAATGCTTCTGAATATCAAGAACTGACATAAGAGGAATAAGGGGTATGGTATAACCTCGAGAGAAGTCAAGGCCTTGTGTCCTGGCCTAAGTCCCACAGGATCCCATAGGGATGTAGGAGGTAATTTTAGGCCTAAAATGTGTACTTGCAAATGTTATACCTTCACCTTACTAGTCCATGGAAATGGTGGCTTCTAAAATCCTGTGACTAGCGCACTTCCTGGCTACAATCAGTTTTTATTGTAACAAAAAAAAGCCATGGTCAAGACAAGTGCTAGAGGTCCATAGCTATTACATGGTGGACTGATGGGACTAGCAGTTTACACAAAGATATGGAGATTTGAACTTAGGCTAGGTACACACGTGCAATAATTGTCCTTAGAAAACAAACGACTAATGATTATGCAAGCTTACAGAATTGACAAAGACACTGCATTCCTGGCAAGAACAACATTCATTTTCTGTACTAGATGAAAATGTTCTTGCCTGATAAATGGCTATGTAGCCTGATAAATTCAAATAATGAATGCATCCACCGCATCTATAGATATTATATTGCATCTTTGTGGTTTGGTTTAGATACATTTTCATACTGAAAGTTACTGATCTGCAAAAAGGATGAACAGGAGGAATATGATTGTTGCTACAGGCAAGGCATTAAGTTTTTCATTTCCCCCAATAATATTGACTTGGAAGCTGAGAACAGTCCAAGCATACTCTATGGCCCTGATTTAATAAAGTTCTCCAAAGCTGGAGAGAATACACTTTAATGAAGCTCGGTGATCCAGCAAATCTGGAATGGATCTGGTCCGGGATTGAAAACATTTGCTAACAAATAGCTAATGACATAGGAAATCCATTCCAGGTTTGTTGGATTACCCAGCATCACTGATGAAAGTGTATTCTCTCCAGCCTTGGATAAATCAGGGCCTATGTGTTTATTTCAGGAACATCCCGTTCACAGCTTAGGTGATACGGAACCATAACTGCATACTTCAACTATTTTTACGTGAATAAAACAAAGACACATTCTTCACAAAATGACTAATTTCCTAGAATACTGTGCACACCATGTGATTAGTAGGAGCGTGGCGTTTCACGATATAACTGCAATGTAAAATTGGCTTGCTTATTTGACGCCATGATTATCTTTACCATACTAGTCACATGCAGACATTATCTCATGCAACCTGCTCATGTTATTACTGCAGCCAAAAAATAGTAACTCTTCTTCATTTCTGTGCTGAACCATCTTCAGTACCAATAATCATAAGGTTTTAGTCTTAAAATTAGAAATGCATTAAGGTAGAGATTGTATTAAATATATCTCGCAATGCCCCCCCTACTAATCTCTGGGAGATTAATATATAGAAACAAAGACATTAGAACAGCTTAAAGGCTTTGTGAATGGATCAAACAATTTCTCTCATTTCCTACTAACACAAGGGTTGCACAGCACATGCACCAGATCTTTCCAAGGCTTTGCTGTCCTGTCTGTAAGGCTAAGTACACATGTGCAATAATTATCATAAGCAAGCTCTGTACATACAGCCACGTTCTGGGGGGGGGGGAGAGAGAATGACGGAGCGGCACCCTGATGTGCTCTCTCCCCTTCACTTGCCTTATGATCATTCGTCGTCTATCTTCCGAGGATCCACCAGGACGGTCATACGGACGATGGACGATGAGCGCTGTACATATGCCAGATTCTAGTCTGATATCAGCCCTGTGCCGATTATTGGACAAGAACCATTGAATGTGTTTAAGTAGCCTAAAACTACATCAAAGAGATCCAGCCGATGGGAGATAAATACATATATATGTTAATGTCATGAGGATGGGGTAACTGGGTTTTTCTGAGTTACTGACCAATAAGAAGGTGGTCTGGGATTTCTGCAAACATTTTGAAAAGTTGCACTCTGGCACCAAAATCCAGATTTATCTGGGTGGTATCTCATGACTGCGGAGCTTCATAGGTTACCCAAAACTTGGGAAATGTAAACGGTTCTTTCTGGCACTTTTGATGTCCTATCTGGAGACATTCTGCGAGTTTGTACAAAATATAGACAATAATTGTATACGTTTACACACTTATGTATATCAATGTGTCACACAACAGCTAATACCCACAACATGACAGATTACATTGTATTTTGGATTAGCTAGATGACATTAGTATAAACACTTTGCAGGGGTTCACTGACTCATATTGATCTAGTTTAATCAAAAATACACATTTACATTGACAGCATTCCTATGCATTGGATCAGGCTGGAGAATCTGCTACCGCCCATGTAATATAATAGAAGTAAATTGACAGAATCTACTCTGCTGCAGGCCATGACTTTTGTTTTGTTTTTAGTCTACAAAAAAAGTTACTTTACATACAAATATAAAACATTGGTGCCCAACCAGAGGACCGAGGGTTCCATGCAAGCCTTTGGCACTTATTGTGTGGTCATCTGTTACCCAGGAGTGTGTAGAAAAAATATTCTTTTAAATAAAGTCTTGATTTATTTCTTTACCAACAGCATTTTTATTCTGTAGCATCCATTTCTTTTCTCTTCTTGGTAAATGATATACCAATTGTGCTACAAGTGATTTTTGGGTGGGTGTAGGAAGAACATGCTGTAGCATTGATTTGTAATGAACCTCCTAGATTGTAAGCTCTTCGGGGCAGGGTCCGCTCCTTCTGTGTTACTGTCTGTCATTTTCAACCCCTATTTAATGTACAGCGCCACATATGTTGGCGCTATATAAATCCTGTTTATTAATATTAATAGTGATCTTTTTTAGTCTAATGTAATGTGTCTTTAGTCCAGGACTGTCTCACAAAGCAGGTATGTTCTCCAGCAACTCTGCAGACCCTCACCACCTGTTGTAATATGTCTACAAGCCATGACAATTATTGTAGCATGCCTGTAGTCACCTCTCATATGTTTGCAGTGTTTGACACTTTGGCCCTGATTTATTAAAGCTCTCCAAGGCCGGAGAGAATGCACTTTTATTAGTAAAGCTTGGAGATTAAGCAAACCTGGAATGGATCTGGTGCAAGATTTAAAACATTTGCGGTCAAATCCATTCCAGGTTTGCTGGATCAGCCAGCTTCACTGATGAAAGTGTATTCTCTCCAAAACTGGAGTTTAATAAATCAAGCTTTTGAAACACAACTTTTATTAAGCATTACATGGGTCCCTTTGGTGGTATAGAGGATGCACTTCAGCCCCCCTATATTAAAAAAGTTAGTCCCAGAGGATGAAAAGTTGGGGGAGCAAATTTCAGCTTTACCAAAGCACATCAAATGGTATTATGTGCAGCCAAAACTTTGAGCAGGGAAGGGCTACGGCCTCCACCAGGTTTTTATTGCTGTGTGAATCTATACAGGAGAGATTTGCCCTGTCCTTAGCAAGATGATCGCTACTAACACTAATAATAGCTGGGCATTCCTACTATACAAAGGTCACTGACCAGCCAGCTGGTATCAAATCACATTTTGCTTCTACCTCCTATCACAGTAAAAATCATAATAAAAAAAATAATGTGATTATTCTAATCCATGAACTTTTGTGATATGATAATTAAAAACATACTGGTTTATTAATCGAATATACTGAAAAACATTTAATACAAAGATCACAGGCCTATTCTCCAGCTAATACCATGGCCAGATGTCTAAGAAAACCGGAGAGGGCTACTGGCTTCTATTACAATCCCAAATACTGTTTATGAAAGCTCCTATTCTATGGCATCCTGAAGTGTGTCTTCTATACAGATAATTTATCTGCAAATCAGTTAGGCTACCAGCTGTTGTGAAATTCTATCATCCTTTGGGAAGCTTTTAAATGGACCCTGGCCAAGACGGGCCAACCGGACCCAAAACTTTGGGCACTACAGCTTCATCTTTTCTCTGGGGATTCTAAACTTCCCATTTTCCAAATATTTATTTGAGTTCAAGCTCCCTCTCAAACAATCTAGTAAAGAAAGAAGTCTTTTAGGCAAACAGTATTGTATTTCAGTGAACAATACAAAAATCTGAAAAGGTACCACACATAATTCAAAGTAGTTCACAAACTTATGGCCATCTAATTGGCACTAGACTATTCACAACTAAACAATTTTGCAAAATGAATGGGCAATAATTTGCCCTATAAATCCATCATCAGCATATTTGTACCGGTAGTTTGCATATGTGTGATGGTAATACCCGTCGCGTTTCGCCCGATGTAGGCTTACTCAGGAGTACATGCATGCTAACGGAATTCTATTAAATGCTGAAATCGAAAGGAATTATTCTCAGTGCAAATTAATACGTTATTTACGTATGCAGCAATGATAATCAACACCAATGAGTATAATATGCATAACTGTAAAAAGGGGGGTTTGATAGTAATGTATAAATGAATATGAATTATTGCAAGATATTTACGGAAAATAATTTAAAAAATACATAGACTATTCAGTAGAAAATTGATAATATAGTAAAGTAAATATGTAAAAGTGAAATAAACAACAAACAACTAGAAGTGGTGTTGGACTCCATAATCCAGGCTATGGTTGTACATTAATACGCTGGTAGGCCCCCAAGGATGTGGTGAAGGGAATTATTATTAAGGTGATTAAAGGCCATAGAGATAGTACGTAAATGGTATGGATAAATAAATAAACCTAGTTGGATAAAAGTACGAATCAAAAACATTATCAATCACAATCATAGTCATGAAACTATATAGGGAAAATGAAAATAAAAGAAACTCAAAATCAGATCCCTGATGAAGCCTACATCAAGCGAAACGCGTAGGGTGTTGCCATCACACGTATGCAAACTACTAGTACAAATATGCTGGACTTGTAGGGGAAAATTATTGCCCATTAATTGTGCACAATTATTTAGTTGCAAAGTGTCTAGTACCAATTAGATGGCCATACATTTGTCAACAAGTTTGAATTATGTGTAATACCTTTTTCAGATTTTTGTGGGGTTAACTTGCAAACCCTTTAAGGTCATTTAGTAATTATTCTAGCTGCTTTTGAATATTTGGCAGATGATAGGCTCCCCATCTCACTAGATCTGGGAGCAACACGAGACAGGACCATGAATCAGAATCCTGAATTTTCTAGCATGTTATACTATTACCTCCTCCCCATGCTTAAAGGGATGTAACACTGGGGCGCTACCATGACCCCTCCATTCAGAAGTAGATATGCTCACAGACTCACTTTGAAAGAGTCACTTGGTCTCTGGAGGTAATAATTCCCTCCTTACAATCCTTTACTTTCAGCAATTTTTAAATATATGGCAGGATAAATTACCATTTCTTTACAATCCTACAAACTTGTATTGGTAAAAAAATGTAAATGTCCCTCTTGTTGTGTGCTGCTTTCCCACCTCTTAGATTGTAAGTTCTTCGGGGCAGGGTTCTCTCCTCCTCCCGTGTCACTGTCTGTATCTGTCTGTCATTTGCAACCCCTATTTATTAAATAGTATAATATGTTGGCGCTATATGAATACTATATACCATTACTACTGTGTGCACACTATTTAGCCATCATTGCTCTACATTAGAGAACTTAATTCCCTCTGAATGCTGCAGGATTAGAATTCTCCAAGGCGGCATTCCCAAGATTTATTACTCTGGGGTTAGGCTCCACCCTGAAAGCATTTCATTATATTCAGCTTCATTGAAGGATACTCTCCAGCCACACATTTATTTTACTGTATGTAAAGTTCCCTGATACCACGAGGTGTTTTAGAAGGTAATCAGACATGTAAACAATCTAAAGGCAAGGAGATCTTTAATTTTAGCATTCTGTTTGTAAAGACATAGGTACAACAACCATTCTCATATGGTATAGTGTAATTAGTAGTTCTGTCATCTAGTGGTAGTAGTAAATTCAAAGTATGTCCTATGTTGTGAAACTACATGGCTATGATGTGACTTAAGCTGCGTACACACCTGCAATTTTTCTCGTTGGAAAGGATCTTTCACGATCCTTTCCAACGAGAAAAGACTGCACGATGCATGAACGGTGCTGTACATACAGCACCGTTCATGCTCTATGGAGAGGGGAGGGGGAGAGCGACGGAGCGGCACCCTGCTGCGCGCTCTCCCCTTCCCTTTCATTAGGATCGGTCGTCGTCCATCGTCCATGGATCCGCCAGGACGGTCGTCGGACGATGGACGACGACCGACTGTACACACGGCAGATTTTCGCCCGATAATTGGCCGATACCGATTATCGGGCGAGAAAAATTTGCCGTGTGTACGCAGCTTTACTCTGCCTGTGTTTCTTTTTATTCCAATAAGACAGGCATAAACTTTATGTCTTGAATGGGAAGAAGCGTATCTATAGCTTTCCAGCCAGCTGCAACCAAAATGCTAAACATTGCTGGAATTACAGATACAGCTCAGAATTCCAAATAAAAAAACAGCATGTAAAATAGAAATCATCAGAAAGCATATCTAAAGGCTGCTAGCCGTGTTTCAGTGGCTAATCTGACAAACCAGCCCTACCAGTCCAGGATGGTTCAAATGAAGATAGTGCTGATAAGAGAGTGAACATGAAAGTCATCTAAAAGCCCACATCAATCCCACCCACACATGTCTGAACAAAGAAAGATCAAAAAGCTTGAAGGACTTTAGGCACAGACGATGGTCAATTTGTGTAAACATACAAATGTGATAGCAGCTAACAACAGTAAACCAGGAGAAAAATGTACAATTAAACTCTACTTAAACTATTCCAGACTAAAGCTGCGTACACACTTGCAATAATTATCGTTGGAAACGTTCGATAATCGTTAACAAAAAAAGTGCACAACGACACCAACGGATGAGGATTGTAGCTGGAAATGAATGACCATCCAGACAGATCGGATTGAGCAAAGATCGTTCGCTATCCATCGTGTGTACGGTCGTTCAGTGATCGTGGATGTTTCTGCAATACACTTTCTCCTTTAAATGTCACTTCCTGCATCGTTCAAACGATCGTATCTGGTGGATTATATTTGAACGCTCGTATCGTTATAACATATACAGAATTGTGCACAATACGATTGTTCAAAAAAAAAGTGCATATTCGTTAGTCATTCGTTTTCCAACGATAATTATTGCACGTGCGTATGTAAGATGTAAAGTTAAAAAAATAGAAAAGGCTGGGGGGGGTTGGCAGTAAATAATTATATTGATATCAAAGCTGGTACATCAAAAACAATCAGTAACATAATATATTTTTATTATTATTTAATATTATTATATTTCATTAATATTTCATGGGGTAACAGACCGACTAAAGTATTGGATCCCTAGATATTAGATCAATTCATAATAAACGTTTCTTGTCTGAGGGCTTCTTTAGGGGATTTGTTGGAAACGTTATCACACTATATGAGACAGAATAGTATACGATGTATGTTAGGCGTACGATTTTTGTTGCTGGAAATCTTTTTTGATCATTTCCAGTGACAGATAATGATAGAGGAAAGACCGAGCCTTGTACACACAGCGCTTGTTCTGTTCCATAGAGAATGGAGGGGGAAGGCTGAGCGATATGCACACTGCTGTGTTGTCCTCCGGTGACACGCATAACGCTTATTCCTGATCTACCAAGGCAGATTGATGAACGACATCAGGCAACTACTTTACACATCAGATTTTTTCCTGTGACTATTCGTCTCAAGCGACAAATATACACGGCCTTCAAACTGCTGGAAGGTCTGCGAGCTATAGGAGAAGAAATAAAGGATTTTGAGCAGAATGATGGTGGCTCAGAGGTTTGTGCTCTGGTCTTTGCAACACTAGGTCCCAGGTTTGAATCTCCACATGGAGTTTGCAGGTTCTCCCTGTGTTTGCATGGGTTTCCTCCCACATTCCAAAATCGTTAGGTTAGTTTGCTTTTTTTCCCAAAATTGTTCTTAGAATGTAATAAAGACATATGACTATGACATTAAATGGTGAGCCCCTTTGAGTGACAGTTAGTGACATAGCTATGGATTTTGTACAGCGCTGCCTAATATGTTGGTGCTTTATAAATACTGTGTAATAAAAACTTTCATGTAGCAGCTGTGCTCAAAACTAAAACAACAAATGTTGTGTGGACTTTGGTTTTAACAGTTCACTCTGTATTATTATCCTTGTTGGCTGGAGATGCTCTTTAAAATCTACTTTTATGCTAAGCTGATGTACCAACAGTACTTGATGCTCCCCCAGATGCATACCTCCTAAGTGTCCCTGATCTCTTTTACATATTGATGTCCCTCTGCCCCTCCTTCCCCTACAGTTGTCCCTTTTTTGTGTGTATATATGCAACTCTATAAAAAGTATTAACTTTTAAAGAAGTTTTTCCATTTGATATTTTAAAAAGCAAATATAAAAGAAGCAAAGTTGTATAAAAAAGTACTTGTTGGTTAATTTAAACATTCTTTGCATTTTTTTTTATTCATTGGTCTACAAAAGTGTCCCTCTTCCCTATTTCTAATAGGAGGTATTCAGAATCTGTACTAAGAACCAACAATAACAGGAAAAAGCAGTGTGAAACAAAGGAATGTATTGTGTGCGGAAGAATAGGTCACCTAAGGGCAACTGCAGAAAGTTTGGAAAGCTAAAGTGAACCATCAGCAAAGGCAAGTTAAACAACAAAAAGTATTCTGGAGACCAGATCTACAAGTATATGACCAACGATTGTAAATGTTTCTTCACTAAGCTTGATCAAAGCTAGCAGAATTACAACAGTTAAAAGATGAAGGGTGAAGGAAAGGCGTTCCATACCTCTATCCCAAACACTCACTCAAAGATACCCAAAGATAAATCATTTGCTCCTACTTTTGGAAGAAGTCCCCAAAAAAAAGTATGAAAGCCCCCCAAAAAATGTATGAAAATGTAGTAAAATTCAGAAGTAACAATATTTTTCTTTAACCAAAGGAAATCATATACAAGCCAAAGCTAAAGTGATAGGTGAATTATATCAGCTGAATTGCAGCTGATATATAACATTGGAACTTTTTTTTTTGTCTTTTTAGGACACAGGAATCCTATCACCATAAAGACGTTACCTGAAGATCCCTATACCAGTGGTTTAACATTTAACTTACACAGCCAAACACTGGACAGTAGCAGTTGAATAAAAAGTAAAAGTTTACAAGGAAACTTTTTCCCAATGGGGCACCTAGATTTAATTGAAATCCATATGGACCTATAAAAGCTTAGACTCTTGGAAAAAATGGAAATTTCCCAAACAACACTTACCATAACTTACCTCTCCTAACCTAAGTCTATGGCAGTTAATGAATGTCTTCCCCATAGGGCCCTATTTTTAGGGTAAATCCGGCCATGTGTCTTGTAAGTTGCCTATTTATCAACTTAGATGGTTTCTAGTGTTGCCAGTTAAGCAACCTTAAATAAAACTTATGATTTGTCTTGGTTTTTAGGATGCAGCACCTCTTTGTAGAGCGGAATGACTAGGGGATGATTCTCCTTGATATATTGGAGAAGGCAAAGAGTGCAAATACGGGCCCATTAAGAGAGCTGATACCCAGCCCATGCCAAGATCGACCTGTAGAACTCAATTATGTTGTATACCAGAGTTTTGGAAAAGTCAGAGGCTTTTTTTTTCATTATATACATCTATGTAACAACAATGACCACAAATGCTATACATAAGTGCCCATATTGCAAAGTGGAACACTTGTGATAAGTATTCTTTTATTTATATGTTAGGAATGCTGAAGTCCCAGTTCAGGACAGGTTACCTTGACCTCTACTTCCTATAGCTCCATGGTTGTTTTTAGCAGATTGTAGTAAACACCATAACTCCGAATGCACGTCAAGCACCTGTCCAGTTCAACGTGACACAGAAGTGGTACCTGACCTTTAGTGATCCCATCTGACATGACCTTAGGCTTGGGATGTCACATGGCTATCCTAGATGTCAGGGATGCAAAAGTTCACACGTCTTTGCTGGGTGGTGATACTTATTTGGAGTCCCCAGATGACCAGCATGTACATACCACATCCCGATGCTAGAATATTAGATTTCACTTGAGCTTGCAGATCATGGAAAGATCTTAATAGTCCAAGCACATTAAAATAGTTTGCATTGACTGTCTGAGGGTTACCACGTACTGTGGATCTGCTGACGTGCTTTCATGACGGAGTTGTACTCCAGAAAGAAATACCAATGAATGCATTTATTATGTAATAGTTAGAAGACCATTTAATGCCATCAGTCCTAAATATAAATAAAAATATATTGCATTAACTATTACATACAAGTGAGGGGAACTTGTGTGCACCCAAAAATCATGTCATTTGTCCTCCTGAACAACAGTAAAGTTGAAAACCTAACTCCAAACCGACCTCAGAACAACTAATCCCTGATTGTAAGCTCTTCGGGCCAGGGTCCTCTCCTCCTCCTGTATCACTGTCTGTACTCGTCTGTCATTTGCAACCCCTATTTAATGTACAGCGCTGGGTAATATGTTGGCGCTATATAAATCCGGTTTAATATTAATAATAATCCCTGGGTCTGAAATCTGCAACTTTAGTTCTGGAACCACTGTGTTCTGCATGTCTGCTAATATACCACTTACAATTACACAGGTTGCAGCAATGGGAGCTAAGTAGCAGGGAGTCAGAGGTAAGTATTATGCTATGTGGGGCTGCACAGAAAGTTTTAGTATGGAATTCTTATTGCAATCATTATGAGGACCTGTATTTGCCTTGATCTCTGTCTCTTTTCAAGGAAGGGCTAAAAAGCCAAATCAGGTTCTGCAGCAATGCACATGTGCTAATAGTCAATGTCCCAAAAGGAGCAAGCATAATGAGCAGAGGGATGATCCCATTATCATTCCTCAGCTCCATCAGTGTTCTCCAGGTCCATTCAGCAGAGCTGGGGCCTTTCCAAGCTGTGCAGCATTTGCAGTAAATGTTGTAGTAAATGCAGAAAGGGCATTACAATCAGAATTTTAAAAGCATATAAGGCTACGTACACACGTACAATGGTTCTCATCCGATAATCGGCTCAGGGCCGATATTAAACCAGAATCTGGCCTGTGTGATCCCGGCGGATCCACTGATGATGGACGACGAACGATCGTAATGAAAGTGAAGGGGAGAGAGCACAGCGGGGTGCCGCTCTATCGTTCTCTCCTCTCCATAGAGCAGAACGGTGCTGTTTGTACAGAGCTCGTTCATGCATCGTGGAGTCTTTAGTTTTATAAGGATAAGTAAATGTGGAAAACATGTTTCTTAAGAAACAAGACCATTTGCATCTTTTTTCAGAAATTCCGTAGAATGTTCTGCTAAAAATGAATGTTCCCAGTAAAAACAGTCTGTTGAGTCTATGTCCTATGTGCATGCTCCCAAAGGATCGTGAATGAAAGGAAACGGTCTTTAGACAGTAGGTGTGCTGTACAATTTGTCTTGTAAACACACCAATATTGACATTCTGGCCCATTAATTCCTTCTGCCGCCTCATTCCTACTGCTGTGTTTTATATGTATTTAGGAAAACACCTTTAGAAGAAAATAAATAATTGCATTTGAAGGTGTGTTCTTCTCTGTCTAAGCAACATGTTTACATATGGTTAGTTATTTCATTTTGAAAACCTTGCAATGTAAATGTGCAGTTTATATTCCGTCTTATTTCTATCCCTACCTAAACAACATGTATTTACAGGTAGTCCCCGGGTTACATACGAGATAGGGACTGTAGACTTGTTCTTAAGTTGAATTTGTATGTTGAAAGTTCGTTCAACCAGATTGAAAGGCCTGTGGACAGTTTAGGACAACTGTTTCCCACTTATACATCAACTGGATACAGTACTGAGGATTATCAAACAAAGTAAAGTTGATTAAATTATTAGCAGCACTTGATTGAATTGTTGGAATTATTGGCAATAGTGTGGAAGTCTTTGGTTTTGACTTCAGACAAAAAGAATATTTTTATTATTATTAAACAGGATTTATATAGCACCAACATATAACGCAGCGCTGTACATTGAATAGGGATTGCAAATGTCAGACAGATACAGACAGTGACACAGAAGAAGAGGACCCTGTCCTGGAGAGCTTACAATCTAGGAGGTGGGGGAAGTAACACACTATAGGAGGGAGATATGGAATAAAGGGAAGTAGTGAGGGTTTTAAAGGACAAAAGAAGACGGGTGGGCAAGATTTATCGTTTAGCAGCATAATGCCACCACATTGCTATGGTGGTTAATTAGTTTAATTGCAGTTTATTGTACAGAACTCTTAAATGGAGTGCAGTAACAGCTGCGGTCACAGTGCTCACAATGACCATGGCTCTGAAAGTAGAAGCATGTGTCTTGTGGTCCCATACTGCTTTATTATCTTTCTAGGAGAAAGAATAACTTTCTAGTAAACCTGAACGTTAGTACAAAGAGCCCATCAGGGGAGGGCCACAAGGGAAGGACAATATTTGAGACAGAAGAAGACCCATCATTTTTTAATTTATTTGGCCCACTCTTCAGCTGGTGAATTTATGTAGATCCAAAATTCCTAGGCCTGATTTATTAAAGCTTCTCATGACCGGTGAAGATTATCATGGGAGAACATGGGTAATCCAACAAATCTGGAATAATAAACCTGGATAGAATTTGTCCAGAAGCATGAATTGTCTCAGCCAGTGACCAAACTCTATGGATGACAGAAAATACCTTAATATCTTAGAGTAGATCCATGATGTCACTGTTGCTCAAAAAGGTCCAGAACCAGGATCTGTGCCGTCTTCCCTTTATAAGGAAGTGGCTGGCAACAGGAAATTGCCTGAAGAAGGAGTTCCTTTTGGCTCTGCTCCCAGGTTCCCGGGGGTCCAGTCTGTGTCTTCTGTTCCTGATTTGCTTGTGTACTGACCCCAGCTTGACTATTCATGATTGCCTCCTGCCCTGACTATTGGCTTTTCTGACAATTCTCTGTCTCTTGCTCTAGCACTACGCTTTGTTCCTGCCTTTCATTCACCTGTCTTGGCCGGCATGGGATTGGCCGCAACCTGGCTGCAGCCTGGAGCAGAACATCCTCACCTCTGGAGGCTCTGGAGAAGACTGGACTGTTGCTTAGACTTTGCGCCCCGTCTTTACCTATTGGGCTGGTGACATAGAGGGTCCACCACCCTGCCCTGTGTCAGTGTGACAGACGCATTGTGGATGTGGTCTTTGTCAAAGTTTTACTAAATGGTAGATCAATCTGGCGTGGCTCAAAAAACCCCTAGAGCAGGGGTCGGCAAACTCCGGCCTTTAGGCCAGATACGGTCTAGCCGGTAGTTGGTTCCAGCATAATGGAGCCACGTGTTGCCAGCGGATCGGCCATGGGGTGTTAGGAACTATCGGAGCTGGAGCTGCCCCCTTGCAGTTGCTCCCCTATTTACCTCGGCTGGCATTGATACTTCCTCCAGTGCAGTAAATAGGGAACGCTCCCTGAAGGGAAATCCCTCTCCTCCACAATGCATACAGAGAAGAGGGATTTCACATCAGGGGGCGTTCCCTATGGCAGAGCCATTGGGGTGGGACCGGCCTAATGTGCCCCCATCCACCCCATAAATGGCCTAGTGGCCATAAAACTTTGCTGACCCCTGCCCTTGAGGAACCCTAGCATTCTGTGGGACCCTGGTTGAGCATGGATAGCCTAGATTATTCATCATAGTGTACATCTTTTTTTCATTGACTACAAAATGTGTAGTGGAATTGTGGAACGTTCCATCAGACAAGGAGAGCCACAAAAGTGGTGTCACGTGAAAGGTAGAAGGACAAAAGTGTCCTTCAAATTTTTCAAGTAATGAAAAAATAATAAAAAAATGAAAAAAAGTTTCAATTTTTCAAGTAATGTTGACATAACACAAATGCAGGGCTGGTTGAATGATGTTGCCTAAAACCATTTGTTGCTGGGGCCCCCTCACTTTGTGTGCCATTGGTCAGAGTGCACAGGAAACAGAGCATTAATTTAGGTATTATAAGGAGAATAAATTATTATATGTATTATATTTATTTGGGTTGATTCTCTGCTTTGGCTAATGGATGACTGGTTCTCTTAGTAGAGTGGACTGAGAGGATGCTGGTACTGCCAGTGTCTGTTCTAGATGTTGCTAATGCTGAGTTGTATGTTACATACTCATACCCCTGTACTCTATGTGCTAGGTTGTATGTTACATACTCATACGCTTGTATTGTCCTAAGTTGTATGTTATATACTTATATATAGCACACTTTGTACTAAGTTGGATGGTAAATGCACATACCTATGTACTGTATATGTTGTATGATACATACTCAGGCCTCTGCAGTCTATGTGCTATGCTGTATGTTACATACTCTGACCTCCATATTCTTTGTGCTGGGTTGTATGATACAAAGTCTAGACACTTTTCACTTCTTGTTGTGGTTGCTGATATGGGGAGAAGAATAAATAAAAGGTTTATTAGTGTTTTGAGGCTGAAATACTTGTTGGTAATAAAACATCCCATAAAACCATATTGGTATGTGGACTCATCTGCAGGTTGCTGCATGCAAAATTTGGATCCCACTTTGAAAATTAGTCTTAGACTTCACATTGTCCTGATCAATATCTTTGGTGTTTTTTCTTATTCCAGCAGTTTCTGTTCCCTGCCCTGCAAATATTGATGGCTGACTTTGCTTTGTTTTCCCATCAGTGTGTAACACAACCCTATCAAAATGTGTTACCAACAGTGCCACATAGTGGCTACAAATGGAATTACCGTATCAGAAATGTAAAAAGCATTAGGGAGTGCAGTTATGAAACTATTAGACATACGAGGATGTTTAGGTTTGCAAAATAGATTATAATTTTCCTGATCATGATATATGTAAAATAGATTGTATATAAAGTTTCGTGTGTAATTTGACATCTGGTAAAAGCACATATTGTCCTATAACTACGAAAGGGTAGCGTGGCCGAGTGGTCTAAGGCGCTGGATTTAGGCTCCAGTCATTTCGATGGCGTGGGTTCGAATCCCACCGCTGCCAGCTTAGTTTTTTTTAATTTACTTGTTATTTTTTATTATTATCATTTTTCTTATGGTATGTTTCTAAAATAACCTATTTTAGAGAATTTAAACTATGTAATAATATTTTTGTAGAAGTCCTCATACAAGATAATACCAACGAAGGGAACCATCAGCAGCAATCGGTAAAGAGAAATCCGAGGCGCGGTGTGCAGCGCCATCTAGTGGAATTACAGTCACTACACACCATTGTGAGGGAAAAAAAACTCATTTGTATTACATTTAACAATTGAAAATTGGTCAATTTTAAGTATAAGGGGGCATTTAACAGCGTCCTTCATTTTCATGAATAATATAGTTTACTACACGTTTATTAGAGTATTAGGAAACAGATATATTGTATCAAGGAAAGGTGAAAGCTCATATACATAAATCCAGTGTGGTTAGGGCCCAACCTAGGCCCTGCTCCCAGTAGGCCTGAGACCTTTCCAGAAAACTTATGTATGTTACAGCTTTCAGAATCACATTCATATGACATTCACAGAATCACATTCATATGAAAACATAACACATGCTACACACATACATACAGAAATGTAGTACATTCTGAAATCACAGTGCCCAGCGATGTATGGCGGTGCACTGGTCAGGTGGATTTAGGGATAAATGGCAACCCAGCACGTGCATTGTATTCAAGTAAATAATATTCTTTACCACAATGCACTGGTAGTAATGAGCCCTTATAGAGAATATAATGATTTTTCCTTTGAAATCACTATAAATGTAGCATTGAAGTTTAGTTTAGTGCATTCCAGATTAATATTAATATTAATAATATTATTATTAATAATAATAATAATAATAATAAAAAACAGGATTTATATAGCAAATATTGTGCAGTGCTGTACAATAAATAGGGGTTACAAATGACAGACAGATACAGACAGTGACACAGGAAGAGCAGAAGACCCTGCCCCGAAGAGCTTACAATCTGGGAGGTGGGGGAAGTATCACACAATAGGAAGGGAGATATGTAGTGGGGGGAAGTAGTGAGAGACAGAAGAAGAGGGGTAGGTGAGGTTGAAGCGTTTGGTTTTGAGGGCTCTATTAAATGAGCTGAAAGTAGGGGCAAGCCGAATAGTACGAGGAAGACAATTCCAGAAAGTCGCGGCAGCTCTAGAGAAGTCTTGTATCCGTGCGTGTGATGAGGTTATGAGTGAGGAAGTCATTAGTAGGTCATTGGAGGAGTGGAGAGAGCGGCTGGGGGAGTACTTCTTTACCAGGTCAGAAATGTAAGTGGGATAAGAGCTGTGGAGGGATTTGAAGGCAAACCACAGGAGCTTGGATTTGTTTCTCGGGTGAAATGGAAGCCAATGAAGAGAACTACAAAGAGAGGCAGCAGAAGAAGAGTGGTGAGAAGAATGGATGAATCTGGCTGCAGCATTCATAATAGATTGTAGAGGAGAGAGTCGGGTTAATGGAATATCAGAGAGGAGGAGGTTACAGTAGTCCAGACGGGAGACAATAAGAGCGTGTACAAGGAGTTTGGTGGTCAGATTAGAATTTATGTTATGTTATATATATGGTCATGTTATATTTATAGTATACCCTTTGTCTCTAAGAGCACCTGCCTTTGAACATTCTCCATTTGCTGCCTGGATATAGTGAGTATCTTCCAACCACAAACCCTCTGAATCCTTTGGACTATTTGCTTGGCTGACCTTCTATGCCACTCTCTCCACCATGATCTCTTTCACTTTTGGACCATCTGATCAGATCTTTGCCTTGTACTAGGACTCATCTTTTGGCCCCTGATGTTTTTTCTGGTGCTTGTCCTTTCCTTTGTCCCAGTTCACCTATGGAGTTCCCTGGTATCACTGCCAATTCCCAGGGCATGCATCCTTTGGAAACCTAAGACCAACTAACTTCCTAAAGCTGACAGGGGCTTGTCTTCAGGTGTAAACTCTGACCACAGATTGGGGGATTGGATCTTGGGCAAAGCATTGGCATGGACCTTACAGACCATTTATTTTTAAATACTTTGCTGTTAATATTCTATTAATAGTTGAGTCATATAGTTGACTTTTCGTTTGGTGAACTTTTAGTATGTTTGTTATCATTCCTCGCTATATCCAGTTTTTCTAGGCTAATAATGTTGTAGAGTTTCTTATTGGTGTAGGCTGACAATGCCATTGCCTTACTATTAGCAGTAGTGTTTTCAGCTTGCTGTGCACACTATTGACAGTCCATTGGATTGCTCACCAGGATCAAAAGAGCAACCCAAAGGCTAACTTGAGGAGCTCATACTGTTGTTATTAATTGCAAGGAAGTGTCTAAACTACATCAGATCGTACTAGTAGCTATTGCTTGTTGGACCTCTATTTAGGAAACTTTGCAGAAGATATACAAGAAAAGAAAACTGTATAAAGCAAGGCAAATAACCCCCAAAAACAGAAAAGTTGATTTATGATTCACATAAAATTTAATTAAAAAATTGTAATGGTTTTTGGTCAATTAAAGTTACAAAATTATTTACTTTACGATATTATGAATATTATTATTGTGACAAATGCAGTCCCTGGATAGGCTGGTATCAACCAGTGGAGAACTGTGGAATGCTGCACTTTCTTAGTGGTACAAGTTTAGATGTGATTACAAATGTGACTTTCTTGTAATTTTGTACAGATTTTTACAATATACATTTGTAATTGTGGACAGTAGGCCAATAGAAAATCTATGTAATAACTACAATTGTAATTATAGAACTTACTAGTAGTAATAATTCCCTACATCTTTGTGGGCACATGTTAAATATATGCGGGCACTGACTAAATATTCAGAATGGGGTTTATTGCCAATTGGTGGCAATACATTCAATATGCAACTTACAACTTGCAAAGTACTGGCATTTTCATTGCAATTTACAGACAATTTGCAACCAAACACAGCCTGACAACCAGTAATCTGATTAGCAAAGGTGGTCCCAATATGCATTATTTTATTTATTATTTTTTTTAAGTATTTTTTTTTAAGTGATAACCAACAAGTAATTAAAGTTAATGACTTTTGTTGCAGGTAGAGAAAACGGTTCAGTCCATTTTTTACTACTCAATTCTTTATTTCAAGCTGAGAAAACCTACACTAGAACATTTTTATCTAAAATAAACTTCGGAGTATTGTTTTATTTCGACCATTCCCAAATGCACTTCATAAAAGTTTTACATACAGGGCTAGATTTATTAAAGCTCTCCAAGGCTGGAAAGGATACACTTTCATCAGTGAAATTGGGTGACCCAGCAAACCTGCAATGGATCTAGGGAATTTAAAACATTTGCTAACAAATAACAAATTACGTTTAAGAAATCCATTCCAGGTTTGCTGGATCACCCAGCTTTATTGGTGAAAGTGTATCCTCTCCAGCCTTGGAGAGCTTTACTAAATCAACCCCATAGTCTCAGACACAACAGAAAGGGACATTTCCACAGTATAGAAAATAAAAGCAGTGAGAACCTATAAAAAATTTTAACACTTCTCTATTTTATCTATAATTTTTAATTAATAATTTTAGCTGACATAATAAAAAATAACTATAAAATTTGTTGCCTTGTTAGAAAAAGTTGATTACATTTTAGCAAAATGAAAAGATGGCACCTTGTACCAGTAACAAAAAATATTTTATTGAAATAAATGAGTACCAGTTGTTAATTAGAGCAGTAACATCATATTCAGCCTCCGGCTAAATCTGTTTGCAGCAACATTATTGACATACAGTACGTATCCTATTAATTATACCATATAAAATATCTACATGTAAGTATATATAATGTCAGTCATCCTGTAGAATATTTACGTAAAATGTTTTTTAAAAATAAATATTAACTTAATCACACAAATCATTGTCACTTGTAAAAAAATATAATGCTATAATAACTTTAATTAGTTTTGTTTTCTTTGCATCTAAAACAGGCAATAGGCTACATACACTCACCAGGGACTTTACCAGGTACATGTTGTTAGTTCTGGGTTGGACCCCCTTTTGACTTCAGAACTGCTATAATTGTTTGTGGTGAAGATTTATAGCAAGGTGTTAGAGACATTTCCAGTTCCAACACATCTCAAAGATGCTGTAATGGGTTGAAATCTGGTGACTATGGAGGCCGTTTGAGTACAGTGAACTGACTGTCATGTTCAAGAAACATGAGTGTGGCCTATTACAGAAGAAAAAGGTATAAAATTATACACCAACATGTTTGAAAACTGGAACTACTGATACCAAACCTTCTTTTCTACTGCCCACAAAGCAAGATGAGCACCAAAGCAAAAGCAGGCTTGGGGGTGGCACACACCTGGACCTGATTTATTAAAGCTCTCCAAGGCTGGGGAGGATACACTTTCATCGGTGAAGCTGGGTGATCCAGCAAACCTGGAATAGATCTGGCTCAGGATTCAAAACATTTGCTAGCAAATAGCAAATGACTTTGAAGAAATCCATTCCAGGTTTGCTGAATCACCCAGCTTCATCGATGAAAGTGTATCCTCTCCGGCATTGGAGAGCTTTAAAAAATAAATGAATAATAAAATAATAAACAAATAAGCCTTTCTGTACACCTGTTACTGATACCTACTATGTCTTGAATAGGATGCCTAAGTGTGATGCATTTTGAATCAGACTTTTAAGGACATGGGTTTACTAAGGGCTGCTCTGAACAAAATGAAGAATTCCTTTCTTTAAAACGCATTGGAATTACCATTCATCATTTCTAATTGCAAGCCTGTCCTTTCTTCAACCTGCAGGGTTAATGTTTTAGAAAATCGTTTTTCTTAAAGACTCACTAATAGCACTGCTAGTCAGGTACTTCTTGAGTGCAGATATTAAAACACTCTCCATACTCTTATAAAAAACTGTATGTTACATGACAAATCCCTCTGCAGAATCAGTGCAGATATCTGTCTTTGGCTCCAATCAGTTCAGTTCCATGGATTTTGTGGTTGAAGACACGGCCAGGTGGTTTTCCTTTTAAAGTTTGTTGGGCAGACTGGAAGCTATATTTGTTCCCATAGTCAACCAAAGAAAAAACGTTTTTATTAGAAAGGTTCTGCCAATCCGCACCTATTTTGTCCCTCCAAGTCTTAATAATTGAAAGATCTGAATAATTGAAAAAGATCTAAATACTGTACTGTGGCAAAGAGGGATAAAGTTGTTTTGTCCTCCCAAACAGCTCACAGACTAAATAATTCCCGTACTTGTATTCCTGAAATACTTTCTCACTTTCATGCCTTAATCCACTGTCATACCTAAATTTATTTATCTCAATATGGTGCTCTTGGTCACCATTTTTCAATAGATACGTTTCATCGGTGAGCTGTCTAATTTTTAAGACTGAGTTGTCCTTATCATGTTTATATTCTGGATGTGAGAAGACGATGGTTAGAATCCCTAATAAGTCAAACAGTTTCAGGAAGACAGATGTAATGTTTATGTATGCAGCAGAAAAAAAAAAAGACCAAGACAGCTCAAGATAAACATTAGAATATCTGGCAATGAACTAGGAGCCCCAAGGTTGCTGGGCTCAATCTACCAAAGCTGGTTACACAAGCTACGTGGAAGAAGATATGTAGGGCAGGTATGTGCTCAAGGCTTTGAACTTTGAAGCAGCTGCCCCTCTCTAACCCGGTAGGATACCTTTCCATGACCTGACCATGGGCTGTCTAGTAAGATCATTTGGGAAAATGTAATTTAAGTCTTATCTGTAAAAGTATTTTCAGGAAAGTCTGAGCATGTAGGCCCCCTAAAGGATGTCTCTGGGTTGGTAACTGGGGATAAAGAAAAGGCAGATTTACTAAACACTTATTTTTAGCTGTGTACACTAAAGGAAATGGCAAAGCTCAATGAGCTAAATGAGTCACAATGGCTCAAAACTGATATGATTGAAAAACACTTGGGCAAGATTAAGGTTGACAAAACACCAGGACCTGATGGATTACATCCACATGTCCTTAAAGAGCTGAGCACAGTTATTTCAAATCCATTATTTCAAATTTTTAGAGACTCTTTAGTCACTTGCATGGTCCTGATGGACTGGTGTAAGGACAATGTGGTTCCTATCTTCAAAAAGGGAGCAAAGTCATTACCAGATAACTACAGACCAGTTAGTTTAACTTCCATAGTTGGAAAGGTCCTAGAGAGTTTGATAGAGAACCACATAGAGGAGTTTCTGCTGGAAAATAATATTATAAGTGATAGTCAGCATGGCTTCAAGAAAGACAGAAGTTGTCAAACAAAGTTACTCTCTTTTTATGAGAAAGTAAGTAAACAGGTAGACAGTGGAATAACAGTTGATATAGTGTACTTGGACTTCGCTAAAGCATTTGACACTGTACCCCACAGATGGTTGATATGCAAGTTAGGGGCAATAGGTTCAGAAAAGTCAGTCTGTAAATGGATCGAGAACTGGCTTAAAGACCGCATCCAGAGTGGTAATTTTTGATTCATACTCTGAATGGTCTAAGGTTATTAGTGGTGTACCCCAGGGTTCAGTGCTGGGACCTTTACTGTTTAACATCTTTATAAATGATATAGAATTTAGGATTAAAAGTACCATTTCTGTGTTTGCAGATCACACTAACCTATGTAATGGAATTAGGTCCATACAGGACAACAAATTGTACCAGGTTTTTTTTGCCTTCCTCTGGACCAACTATGTGTTATAGGATTTTATATCTGGGATATGTTTATTTCCCTAGTGGTTGAACTTGATGGACTTATGTCTTTTTTCAACCTGACCTACTATGTAACTATGTTTTAAGACAGCAGCCACTACATGCCCAGCTATATTTTTTTACTTTTTTCTTGTAGGCTTTACAGTTGAAGGTACAGCCAAGGAAAATCCTCTGAGAAAAATACTCCTTTTCAAAATCTATATGCTGTTTCCTTTGTTTTGTGGATGGAGCCACTCTCTCTGAAGAGTTGCTCTAAAGGACTCCTAAAAAATTACTGTTAATGGTCAAATAGATTGATGCATAAGTGTTCTTATACCACTATTGGTGATCCAGGGAGCTAACTTTAGATCACCTGATGCTTCACCATGTTCATAGAAAATAGTGTGGCCTTCCATGTCCATGAAGTTTGACAGCACTGATTTGTGACGTTTTAGGAATCTGGTTTCTAACTCTAATACTTCAAGACATAGAAAAGCCTGTAAGCCAAATGTGGTCAGAACCTAATATGTTTTGTCAAAAGTTTGATTCTGAAGCTAGATAAAATTCTTTAATAAAACTCTATAAAAATAAAAGCAAGCACAAACATAAAAATAAACACATCAAAACTTGCGATAATTTTTTGAATTTAGCTTTCGTTGGGTTGGAGACTTTTTCTGATATAAAAATCCACAGAATCGGCAAAAGAGAATTTCTTTGGGTTGTAACCAAGTTCTTTCTGAGCCTTGTCTATTCGAAATGTGTGCATGACTGCAATTTTCAATACCTATAAAAAAAAACAAAAACAGCCTAATTCTCAGAGGAGAAAATAGAATCCTTCTCTCAATATTAATGTGTCATTGAATGCAATACATTTTCATTTCATCTCATCTAATCCATCCTACATATTTTTACATGTTCCTTACCTTATTTACCAAGACACAGTCACCTAAATCCACCATTCAGATTTCTTATTAGTGCGCTTTTCTTTCTGGTGGGCCATCGATCCATCACAACATATCCACTCATTCAGACCAGACCTGAAAGTTTACTTATCTTGATGTCACTCATTTCCACCATTGTGAGAGCGTCAAATTGCTGGGCAGCTAATATGAAGTACAGTATGCATGTCACGCAGGCTATCAGTCTTACCTATTCCTAGCTATTGCGCAAGCACCTCTCTCCTGTGCATGCAGGCAGTTCTGATACCGGGCTTGCCTGCCCTTTTTTGCATCCCTCCTCCCATCGGCCATTCAGGAAATATCGCTTCAATAGCCCTCAGACTCAGCACTTGCGTTCTTTTGTGAAACGTGTCTCTATTAGTGCCGAACCCCCTAGCTCTGCTGAGCATTTGCTATACAGCTTTTGGTTGATTGAATGCTTTCCCTGTCTAGCTCCTCTGTTAACCTCTTTTCACCCCATCTGTTGCTTCCTTGTCTGTTTGCTTGTGCTGTTTCAGTGCTGCCTTGTGTATGCGGTGACCCCCCTGTCACCCTTATCTCCTGCATTCCCTTGTGTCTTCAGTGACCCCTGTGTCACTGGAGTTTATTCTCTGGATTCCGGGTACTTGACCCATGGCTTTGTTCCTGACTTCACTACTCTGCTGCCTGCCTTGACCCCAGCTTTGCTTGACTATCTTCTGCTTGTGATTTGGTACCACGCATTGTCCTGCCCACCCTGGTGTGCCCAAAGATTGCAACCTGGTAACAGTCTGTAGCACCACATCCTCATCTCTAGAGGATCAGGAGAAAGCCGGGCTGTTGCTTAGACTCTGTGCCTTGGCCCTTCTCACACCGTTATTGAGCTACCTACTGTGCCTCCTAATGGTTCCTTCCTTACAAGTGTGAAACAGGCAGCAACATGGGCATGCAAAGAGGGACCTTACTAATTCTAAATGAGGAAGGAAAAGGGAAGACCTATAGTGACATGTGACCGCTGCTTTAGGGTAATAAAATTGGCATTTTTTGTTTTTTAGTTTTGATGACACCAAACTATGTAATGGAAATAAGTCCATACAGGATGTCTATAATCTACAAGCAGACCTGGATGTACTGTTTGATTGGGCAGCCAAGTGGCAAATGGCATTAAATATAGATAAATGTAAAGTTATGCACTTGGGGGTAACAACATGCATGCTTCATACTGTCTAGGGGGAATACATTCGGGGGAGTCAGAAATGGAAAAGGTTTTGGGGGTTCTGGTAGATCATAGACTTAATATTAGCATGCAATGCCAAGCTGCAATATCTAAAGCTAGTAAAGTACTTTCTTGTAATAAAAGAGGAATAGAATGCAGAGATGGAGACATAATCCTGCCCCTGTACAAAGCATTGGTCAGACCACATCTGGAATATGCAGCCCAGGTTTGGGCACCAGTTCACAAAAAGGACATTGTGGAATTGGAGAGAGTGCAGAGAAGGGCAACTAAACTAATAAAAGGAATGGAGGAGCTCAGCATTGAGGAGAGATTAGCTGAACTGAATCTATTCTCCCTTGAGAAGAGACGTATAAGGGGGGATATAATCACCCTGTATAAATATATAGATGGTCCATATAACTCTCTTCCCAAATATTCACTTTGAGATCATTGCAAAAAAAGTGGGCACTCTTTGCGTCTGGAGGAAAAGAAGTTTAATCTCCGGATAAGGAAGGGATTCTTCACTGTAAGGTCTGTAAAATGTGGAATCAGCTCCCTAAGGAAGAAGTTTCAGCAACTACTATAGATTGCCTAATGGTTCCTTCTCTTCAAGCGTGAAACTGGCAGCGACATGGGCTGCAAAGAGGGACCTTACTTATTTTAATTAAGGTAGGAAAAGGGAAGACCTATACTGACATGTGACAGCTGCTTTAGGGTATTAAAATTGGCATTTTTTTTTTTAGTTTTGATGACACCAAACTATGTAATGGAAATAAGTCCATACAGGATGTCTATAATCTACAAGCAGACCTGGATGTACTGTTTTTGTTTTTTCTTGTTTTTCCATAGCGATTAGTTGCCTGGACATCGGCTTTAAATATTTACTTTTGCTTCATAAACTGCTGTTGAGAACTTACAATGTGAATAGTCACATGACCACATTTATAGGCAATTGGAAGTGTTCTCTGCTGAAAGTAGGGGTCAAAATTTCTAAAATCTAACCCTCGCCCTTTAGTAAAGATCATGTGATCAGCTGCTGTAGAGTTGCCTGGCTACTGTGGGATCTTTAGAGAACACACGTAAGTATTTCAGAGCTACTGCAATCTTTTACCACTTGCAGGCTGGGTCTATACACGGGTTTCTCCAGCGTTTAACCTGAGGCTTTAAAAGCCCATGTTTAAAAGTCCCGTGCATTCCAATTAGCTAATCTATACCAGGGCGTTTCCTTGAGACACGTTTTTGAGCGGTATGGAGAATGCTCCTTGCAACGTTTAAAGAATGAAGAACACTGAAACGCGGGGAAACACGGGAAAGCTCACCTATTGATTTCAATGGTTTTCCCCCAATTTTATACAATTATAAACACTTAAACACATGCCACAGCTCCGCTAGGCCTGCAGAAGCTATCAGGAAAGCGGTGCTGTCAGACTTTGAGGATTGCACCTGCCTCTCTCACCTTTGAATTGATCTTCTACTATAAAAAATTGGACCAATATGTAGAGGAATGTGGAGTCACAGATCAAGTATTTCAGAAGGGAACCTAGTCTTCACTAAAAGCACCACACAATGTATGCTATAATAATTAGGTACCTGTTTTTTTCACTTTGTTGAGGAATATTAGGCATGATATAATTCCGTTGAATGGCATGGGGAAAGCTTGATGGTGGGAAAGGTTTGGTTCATATGCTATTTTGAGAGGTGTAATGAGCCTGTGTACAGACCAGTTCTAGTATCCCGGGGGGTTAAACAAGATTCAGAAATTCATTTAAAAAGTAACACAAATACCTGCAGGCAATACAAGGTCAAAATTCCCCCATTAGGGAGATTTCCCTTTACTTCCTGTCAAGGCAGTAAGTGATGTGAATTCTCCCCAGCAGAAAGATATAAGTAAACAAAAACACATTTTTGATATAGTGAAGATAAACATAGAAAAGAACTTCTAACAATGTTATTATTATCTATGCTGGTAAAGCCCAGACCACCCCATATGTTTAATTACAGGGACTGAAATTATAGAAAAGTTTCTCAGAGACATAAAAAAGTTTGTGCTATGTACCCAAAACTAGAATAATAGTTTTAAAAGGTTTATGAAGAATTTTTATGTCTTACCTCATTTCTCGTAAACAATGGGTTTATGTGTACAAATGGGCTCAGAATGTGGTGTGCATATTCCAGAACCAGAGCTTTAAAAGAAAGAAAAAGTTTTAAAAAGATAAACAGAACAGATAGAGGATAAAGAGAACACAGTTCTTCTGTACAATATGTTTTGCGGAAGCTCCTTTAACGCTGCCACACTACATTCTACGTTAGCTCTCCGTTTGGCCACACTATATTTTCTGACTGCTCTCTCCAAGTATTACGTACCCAGTAAAAATATTGTCTGATTGTAATAAACTGATATGTCACAAATCATTCAGCGTTAAAAGCTTAACTATTCTATTCCTAAACAAGAAAGAATTTTCTGTTCTATAAAAGTGTCAGGTTTTCGTAATCATCAAATCATCAAAAATTGCTGGATAGCTTTATTTCTGATCGGGTATGACTCTCCAGAGTTATCATGCAACTTCTCTCCATAAAAGTCCTACAAGCAACTCTTTGCATTATCCCAATACTAGTTACAGGTAGTCCCCGGGTTACATACGAGATACTGACTGTAGGTTTGTTCTTAAGTTGAATTTGTATGTAAGTGGGAACAGGTACATTATTTTAATAAATGCAATTAGGAGCAAGCTGTGCTTTGATATGCAAAAAGAAACAACTGCGGAGTTTGTCTTGGTCATTAAAGAGTTACAAGATGTTGCAGAACAGCTCATCCCTTAAGATCACCCAGCTGTATTTACCAAAAGACTTCTTCTGCAAGTCATGCAAACCACCCCCATCAAGCCTCCAACCTGCACACGAGCGAGCAGGGAAACCCGTTCGTTTGTATCTAGGAGTCGTCCGTATGCTGGATAGCCTTAACTCGGGGACTCCTTGTATAATGTTAACAGTAATGTATTTTCATTAAAGCCTGCCCATACACTTATTTTTTTTGTTAGATAAGCCTGTCGCTTGATTTGATAACTGTAATCCATCTAGTGAATGATAATACATACCAAAAGCATAAACCAGTGAACTAGGAAGAGGTATCCAGGGAACAGGAAAACCAAGTTTTTCAAACTGAAAAAAAAAGTAAGTCATTTATTGCACAGTACTTTCACATACCATGTGGTTTAAATATATTCATGCTAGTATCCTGGTAAGGATCATCTTATTGGGCTTTTATTCATTTCAAACATGTTTTGAATTCCTATGCAAGTCTATGGGAATGCAAAACCTGCTTGAAGTGGATCAAAAGCAGTTCAGAAGGAAGTCAACTGCATGTCAAGTGCACATGATGCAAAAAGAGTGCTCTTTGCGTCTGGAGGAAAAGAAGTTTAAGCTCCGGATAAGGAAAGGATTCTTCACTGTAAGGTCTGTGAAAATGTGGAATCGGCTCTCTTAGTCTTAGGAGGTAGTTTCAGCAAGTTCTATAGATTGCTTTAGGAAAAATGCTTTTCTAGAAACCACAGAATATAACTGGGGATTAATGCTTTAAAATAAAGATAACAGAGACTGTTGATCCAGGGAACATCCAATTGCCTCATGGAATCAGAAGGATTTTTTTCCCCCCGTTAAAGCGAATTGTACCCAGGGTTTATTTTTTTGCCTTTCTCTGGATCAACTATGTCTATAGGGTTTTATATCTGGCAAATGTTTATTTCCCTAGTGGTTGAACTTGATGGGCTTATGTCTTTTTTCAACCCGATTTACTATGTAACTTGTAGCACTTCCTCCAACAGGAGGGGCTGGATATTTCTGATTCACCTGACTATGCCACTTACTCTGGTCTGGCTCAATACACCAATGGAATGAGTTCAAACAAAAAGGGGTTTATTTAAGAGGTAAACAACATATAACAAAAGAATAAAAACATTAATGAGTCAAACATTTCTCCTTGGAAAGAGCAAGGGTGGGGAAAATAAATCCAGTTCTGACATGAACATATAACAATTCCTCTAATTTCCAACAGAGACTTCCCAACAATGCAATGAGTCCAAGTAAGAAAAAGGGCAAAAGAGAAAAAAAAAAAAAAAGAATCAAAGCCACCAGCAGGCAAACAGCTAACAGGATTGAGATCCAAGGCAGGAATAGGTTATATCTGACACTCCAGTTTCTTTAAACCAACAGGAATTTGTTGAATGCAGAAGACTGCTGTTGCAGTTGAGAAAAGGTTCTTCATACAACAGGCAGTACTTTACTGAAGGGCCACAGCCACCTGTACCACTTTGAAGGGTTGCTCAGCCTCACAGCAGATGCACTAGTCTCATTGCTACTGCCACCTGAATCAATAGGTTTCCTCTTGCTGCTCTCTTAATCAATGCAGTGCTCAACCCAGAAAATTTTTTAAGCCCGGTGGGAAGAAATTGTAGGTGGGTGTATACAGCCCCTGTATTGTGACCAAACTCTTTAGTAACCACCCAAAAACAGCCGGGTGGGTGCTGAAAAGTGCCGGGTGGTGCGCCCAGCTAAAAGGGCCTAGGGAGAACCCTGCAATGTGCCCAGGCTGGGCTTGATCTCCACTGGAGAGTCTCTCCCCTCTCTCTTTTACCCCTGGGAAACTTCCTGTACCCTCCCCAAAACGTTCCCCCAGCCCCCTCTCTCCATGCAACAGGTTCTTCCTCTCTCTTTTGTTCCCTCCCTATGCTGCTATCTAGCGGTGGTTTAGGCACAGTGTCTTCAGACAATATAATAACATTGCTAATCACATTAACATATTAAACTATAAAATATTAAAAACTTAATTAAAACTTAAAATATTAAACCGATGCCATCAGCACAAACCCAAAGCCTGTCAACATTGCACTGCTTGTGTCAAATCATATGTGTAAATGCAATCTATCAGCAAAATTAATACCATCTTGGTAATAAAAGAGTTGGGCACTATCTAATCTGCTGCAGCTTCTAATTTTTCACAATAATGCAAGTCCGAAGTATTTTTTTCAGCTTTTATTTATTTATATATATTTTTTAAAGCTTTAGTATCTGCACTGCTTGTTCTGCAATAAGGGAGCAAAGAAAAGGTGATCGCTACTAGGTAGGGAGGTAAGTGGGGAAAGTGTCTTTCAGCTATGACCCATGTTCCTTCCGAATACTAACTGTATAAGAATTTGATTAGGATCTTTTCTAGCATTTCAGTGATTGAACATAAGAACAGTGCTGGTTAAAAAGAAGGGTCATACAATTATTTTTACATAAATGTAAGTATTGTGTAAACTCAACCAGGGCTTTTAGTTGGTAAGTGTTGAAGTGCCCTTGAAAATTATTCTTATATAAATTTATATATATATATATATATATATATATATATATATATTCTGTTAGGAGACAATCATCTAGACAGCGATCCCATACTGTTGGCCGGTACAGGACAATGCACCCAGGGACCCATGGAACCCAGGGAAGATCAGGCAAATAGCTGTCAGTCCTTTGCTCCGCAGCCTGTACATCCCCAGCTTCCCTTTGGATGTGAATGGTCCCTCTGCATCCCCTGTTTTAAGACTGTGCAGCTAAAAGGGATTGTGCAGAGACTAATGAGCAGAGTAGTTCTTGCATTTAGCCTTGCAATGCCATTGGCTGCTGGGGCTTTATAGCCCCTCTGCTCCCATTGCTCTATGCCTGATGTAGTGTTTAGCTGGGCTATACTGAGCTGGAGAGACTATTGTCTGATTTTTCTGTTGCTGACCATTGTCTGTTCCCTGACTTATCCTTTGTACTCAGCCTGGACCAACCCCTGCCTGTGACCCCTACTCTGCTTCTGCCAACCTTCTCTGTACCTTGGTTGGTGGACTGATCTTCTATATTTGACTTCGGCTTATTTTCTGGATTACCTGGTAATTCTTGTACTGTTTACCTGTGGGCTCCTGGTCAGCTGCCAATGCATCCCCAGACACCATCCTCTGCGCCTCCTCTGTCCTGGGGGTAACCAGTGCTGGGAGACCTAACAAGTCTCCCGAGGCTGAGCGGGGGCCTACTAAAGGTGAACACTGCTGCGTTAGATTGGGGGGCTGGTGTCTTGGGAATACTGGCACTGACCAGGGCCTTGCATATTCACCATTTGATACATGTTATTTTGCAGTTATTACACATACCATTGGTTGGAACCACTTGTGAAAGCTGACATGCTCCCCATCATGGATAAAATATGCTTTTCCACTCTGAAAAAATTTGACAAAGGTTACATGGCTTTTCAATAAATTTATATACAGAGTTACAGAGCATGAATTAAAGTATGCCTAAAGCCAAGGCCAACAATGAAATATATCTAATAAACTTAGATATAGTGGCAACATGTTTTCTTTTTTTTAACTAGGTACAATTTCTACAGCTATATTATATTAATAATAATAATAATAATAATAATAATACCATAATATAATATTATGGTTCATCATGGTGTGTGAACAATAAAACAATGCTCTATGCCAGCTTCACCAGTTCTTACTCTTGATTCCAGGTCATAACTCTCCTATTTGAGAACCTCTGCATAAATCATGCTCCCAATATTTCAGATTGAGGCTTTGGCAAAATCAAATTAAAAGAATGGTTATGGTTATATAACTGATATCCTGATATACCTTCACAGTTTACCCTTATTTTACAAGTAGGGGAGTAAATGGTAGGAATACCGTAGGGCCCCTACATTGGTAAAATATTTGTTTCTTCATATTACTGTTGGCCAATACATGGCTGACTTATGGTATTTGACCAACAAATTATTATAGTGTTATTTTTCCCCTATATTCAGTGTAAAATTTAGATGTGAAACATATAAAGACCTTCAACTTACAGCAATATACCCTTTACTGGCTGTCAGTGCTTCTGCGGCAAGTATATGAGCATCCACCAGATTATGCAAGTGAATCCAATTTATCTTGGTTTGGTCTTTCCAAAACTTGAAACATAATAATTTCGTCTTAGCAATAGCCTAAAATAATTTCAAGAACATAAAATAAACAGCAGAACGAATAGAAATATATTTAGAAACATCTAATAGCCAGAGTTTAACTTTTAGCAGGAAAAAAAATATAAGTGTTCCCTTTTTTGACTAACTGTATAGATTTGTAGTGCAAGTTTTACAGAATTTACAGATTTCTTTGTCCATCATAGTATTGTAGAAATAACAAATATTCTTTACATAAAGAAAGGATAATAAATAACTTAATTCAAGAAAACCAGAACTAATGATATCTAGATGGGAAATATTAATTAGTGAAACCAATATGTTTATTTACAAATGGGTGCATGCAATAAGAAGTGGTAAAAAATAAGCCTAACCAATTAGAGTAGTTTGTTCTTTGTATCAGACTTGTGACAGAATTGGAAGCTGTCCAAAGATGACAGGCAAGGCAGCGTACACATGTGCAATTTTTATCTTTGGAAATGTTATTTGGTGATTGTTTCCAGCGACAAACAAGTGACAAATGAATAAACAAATGCTGTACACACAGCGGAAATCCGCTCTATGGAGAGGGGAGGGGGGGGGAGGGGGAAGCGAGCGGCACCCCGCTGTGCTCTTCTCCATTGACTTGCACAGCAGAGTTCACCACCGGTCGTTCATGGATCCGTCAAGATGGATCCACTTACGACATCAGGTAAGCGCTATACACATGTCTAATTCTCATCCGAGCCCAACTGTTCATATCAGGTGAGAATCATCTGACGTGTGTAAATAGTTTCAGTTGAGGTTACAGTGGCACATGGAACCTTTGTTTAGGAAACAGGCTACATTTTGCATTCTTTTAATTTTTTTACAGTGTCTTTTTTATCTTTATTCTAATTTCACATTTAAAGAAAAACATGAAAATGTGTTGCACAAAAAATATAGTATAAATAATATAGTGCAATATTTTTTTGAAAAAGATACAACTACATAAAAACAGTATACGTATGTATGGCCACGGTGAAAGGTGAGTGTGGCCCTTAAAAATATCTTATTTTATCATATTCTGTGGAGCTGTCCCAAGATTAGATACTTCTGGAGAACAGTGGTCTTGTATGCCCTACGCAACATGGTGAACTATTTGCCACTCTCCCCCAGTTGGGCCTTATTTGGGGATCTAGCTTTAAATAAAGGATGTGGAAATCTCTTAGCAATACGGTCTTTGTTGGCTAAAAAAACCATCCTGCATAACTGGATAAGCCCTAATCCCCCTACTCTTGCCTTGTTTCGGGAAAGACTATAGTACGTCTTTCAGATGGAATGGATGGAGGCGTCTTTGGATAAAGCAACTCGTGTCACTAAACTTTGAATATGAATTATTTTTCTTGCTCCCCTAAAATGTGATCATATAATATAGTTAACTCCACCTCTAAATAATTTTTCTTCTTTTGTTTACTAATTTGTCTACCCCTACACCTATGTTATATTGATTTATTTGTACATGCTTTAATAGTCTGTATGTTGTATACTTATTTTCTCTAAAAAAATAAATAAATTAAAAATATATCATTTATTGTAAAATACCTTTTCACATTTTACTGTACATGCAAAAAATATTGGAAGGTAATGGATGCATTAAAAAATGAGGAAGTACTTTATGAGCTGCTGTACAAGATAAATGCTGGTCTGCAAAAATTATATGGAAAGAGGTTTATTAAAAGCACAAATTACCAAATGAGCACAACATATTTACAGTTTTGGAACTTTCCAATACTGACTTCCTTTGAAGCTCCTTATATTCCATTATTGACCATGATTTATTAAAGCTCTCCAAGGCTGGAGAAAATACACTTTCATCGGTGAAGCTGGGTGATCCAGCTAACCTGGAATGTTTTTTTTTTTTTAAATCTTATGCTATTTGCTAGCAAATGTTTTGAATGCTGTACCAGATCCATCACCCAGCTTTACCGATGAAAGTGTTTTCTCTCCAGTCTTTAATAGTCCAGAGAGCTTTAATAAGTCTCACCCACTAACTTCGAGTGAGGTATCACCCAGGTACCTGCCCAGGGGAAAATACCCAGTCCAGTGCTCCACTAGTTTACAGTCAGTAAATGAATAGAAGAAGGATACAGAAGATAGTAGATAGTCAGTCAGAATAAAGCATTAAAAAATAAAGATCTTTTAGGGCTTCTGAGGGGATAGCCTAAAACTATAAATCTACCTAGGACCTTATTTAACCTCCTGGGCGGTAACCCCAAGTGTGACTCGGGGTAGAAAAACGATGCTAAAAGCGTTAAGCCCGAGTCACACTCAAGGTAGGTAAACCTATGGGGAGTAATAGTAAATCACTACTTACCTGATCCACCGGCGTCCGGCATCATCTTTCTCCGCAATGTCCGTCTTCTGTCTTCCTCTGGCCAGCTTCCTCTGCATGTCGATGTGTGAGGACGTTGCCGGAGGGGCGGGGCGGGAAATTCAATCCATTTGTAATGCATTTAATACAAAATAACTGTGTTGAATGTAACACAGTGGATTTATGTGTAAAAGCAGTACATTGTCTTTCATAAAAATGTATTTTACAGTATAATATAATAGTATGAGTATATTATTTATTTCTTTTTTTAATTTAAAAAAAAAATATTTTTTTTTATTCATTATTTTGACATGATTTTGTGTTTCAAACTTTTTCATACTCATACTATTATACTATTCTGTAAAATAAATTTTCGTGAAAAACAATGTACCGCTTTTAGACATATAAATCTGGATTTATCCAGAAATGAACCTCCCAGGATGTTACGCAAACTTTTGCTGGGTTCAGTAAGCATCTTTATGCAACCTTTTCTTGTAAGTTTAGGGGCCTAATGCATTTACCTTGCAATACAAAATTTATCTGCTGCTACATTTCCTCATTGTGTACAAAAACATGCTTCTGTTTCAATTTCTTTATTATTAGTTTATCATTTAGTTTCACAAACAAATCAAACATACATAAATATCTCAAGCCATATCAAAATAAATTCTAGAGGTCTACAATAAATCCATGATAACAACATTATAACACAAATGTCGCCTCCTTTCATTTTCCATCTATTCGACCTACCAATCCCATGAATTCTACTATTTCTCTAACCATAAGTGCTTATTGCTAACCCTATTTTCTTTAACCAATTTTAATTTTTAACTCCCCTCTTTAACCCCTCAATAATTCCCCTTTACTTTATCTTGTCCCAGTGTACATCCATTATCAATCTTGTACATTATAAAAATAGTGAAAATAACCAAAAAAAGGGGAGGAATTTTTTTCCCTTCTCCCTAAACACACGTGTAACCAACTTAATAGTGTTAAACTTTACTCCTTGTGAGAAAAAAAAATAAAATATAATCGCTTTCATCCCAGTGACAATGTGTATATAACCATAATATTTCTTTGTGACCTTAGGATATACCAGTATATACGGAGGGGAGTAACAATACTCAAACTTTCTTCTTTTTATAGTATCTCTATTTGACCAAATAGTTCTTCTTTATCTTTGCTTTAACACCAAAGAATTAGGATTTAAATAATCTATTCATGTTAACTTGTGCTTTATACACCCTAAGGTGACTTTTGTGCTTAAATTTATTAAAAAAAAAAAAAAAATACATTACCAACTATCTATCCCACAAGACCTGAACAAAACTTTTCTGCTACAACATAACAATAACAACACTAAGACAAATAAACAAAAAGAGATAGGGGTTGGTAGGCTAGCTCCATAAACAAATATTACTGATGGTATGTCTATATAGTCAACGATGACCAGTCCCATCCTATTGGCATGTAGTACTCAATCCATGGTACTCAATCCATTTCGTTACCGATGCCATCAACAAAGCCCTCATCTTCTTATTGACTAAAATCCAAGACATTTTATTCTTAACTTGTTGTATGTTAGGGATTTTAGACCACCATAATTTAGCTAGGACCATTTTGGCCACAGTAAACAAGTATGTTAATAGTTTAAATTGATTCATAGTACAGACCAATGGTTTCCGGCATAAAAGTGCTTCAGCTGGTTGTTTGGGAAAAGAACAATCTATTATAGTGTAAGCAATTTGGTATACTCTTGTCCAGAACTTGATTTTGGGACATTCCCACCAAATATGGAAGAAAGTTCATGTAGAATTTCATCCCCTAAAACAGTTACCCGTACAGTTCTGCTGAAATTTAGCTAGCCTGGATAGGACCATGTACCATCTCATTCTTAGTTCATATTTTGTTTCCATTACTGAGGAGTTAATACTACAGTATGCTATTTTATGCCAAATTTTGAGTCCTCATTTGAGTCCTTTTTTAATCTTTTCACTGATATCTGCTTCCCATTTGAGTATATATGATGGTACCGTCCTATTGCATTGCACTAATGTAACATATAAAGCTGATAATACTCCTTTAGTGTTTGGATCCTTTACACACGCTTTCTCGAACCATGTCATAGTGTAAATTCCAGGAGTTGGTCCCAGTTTAGATTGTATAAAATGCCAAATCTGGAGGTATCTAAAGAGTTCTACCGAAGGAGCTTAATATTTCTCACAAAGTTTTCCAAATGTAAGTATCCCCTCCAAGTTTAAAAAGTGATGTATTCTATACAATCCTTTCTCCATCCACCAGCAACACCGCCCTGGTTCCTCCATGCCAGGGGTAAACATCGGGTTTCCTATGATAGATGCTGCTGGGGTATGACCTGAGGTATGACCTGAGACCCCCCAATTGTTTCATTGAGTCCCAAACTCTCAATGTATATTTCAATATAGGGTTGGAAAAATTGTGTCTCTGTTTATCGACTGTAGAACCACCAAACACTAAGCTTATGTTGTTCTCCTTTCACATCTATTCTCTTGATATCTGCATTATTTCTAATTTCTTTAGCCAAGGGTTCCACCACCAAAGTAAACAGCAATGGTGATAGTGGGCAACCCTGTCTATTACCTGCACCTATCAAAAAACTCTCTGAGCTATAGCCCAATATTGAATAAAAGCTTTGGGAGAAGCATATAGGGAGAATATCCATTTGGAAAAAATTTGTCCGAAACCCCATCCAGTTAATAGAGACGTAAGGTATGGCCATAATACTGAATCAAATGCTTTACTAATGTCCAAGCTTAACTGTAGTACTGGAATCCTTTCTTGTTTAGCCTGATGAATCAAATGCAATATTTTCCATATACTATCCCCTGCTTGTCATCCATGTATAAATCCTGTTTGGCCTGTCACTACAATGTCGCCGATACTCTCATTCAACCTGGACGTAAATATCGTAGCCAAGATCTTGGCGTCCAGGTTACATAAAGAGATCGATCCATAATTAGACCACATTGTTGCGTCAGTAGTGGGTTTTGGTAACATACAATCGGCCGCATCCATTATACTACGTTCCAATGCCTCCCCTTTCAAAATATTGTTTAACATCCTTACCAAATATGACCCTAAGATCTGCTGGTAATTTTTGTAATAGATTGCCGTAAATCCATCGGGTCCAGGACGCCTATTGGACTTAAGGCACTTAATAGCTTGAGTCACTTTAATTATCACTTTAATTCAATTAATGAAATTGGAGTTTCCATTTAAAATTCATTATTAGACCATCTCAGGGTTTTTTCGGCTTCTGATGCCGTACAAAGATTCAGTTGGGTACAGGTCTCATTCAATTGTGGTCTTATATTTTTACTTGGTGAAGCTATATATTGGGTACGTAGCCCAACATACTAAATTTCCAGGTCTTTATTAATCGCCCTTCAATGCTTTTTAATCAGTGAGGCGATCTGTATTATTCTACCTCTAACTACCGCCTTGTGTGCTGCCCAGAGCATAGCTAAGGAAATCTCAGGCTGTTCATTTAATGCAAAATACCCAGCCAATATCTCTTGCACTTTTTGATCCACCTCAGGGTTACTTAACAATGAATCGTTGAGCGACTATCTAAACAAGTCTATTTTTGGGAAAAATAAGGTAATGTAGCCCAAACCGCATCATGGTCAGACCATGAGACCGCCAGAATATCACACTTTACAAAAACATTCTTTAAAGGATAGTTTATATACAAATATTTCATACTACTCCATAACAGCCTTTCATGCTTTTACCTATATAATGTTACTAAATCATGACATACCACCAGCCTTGGCAAAAGTCTTCTCTCATCTGGTCCATAAATTCCTGGAGGTCGTAATGCACAGGTCAGAAGTTTGCTGCCATCTATAAGAAAAGGTTTAAATTCACTTGTAGAAATAAATGCAGTAATGTTCATTTTTAAATTGATATTAGTGATTCTTCAAGTTAAACATTCATTTTAAACTTGTTGTTGTGTGTGATCCAAGGTGCAACATACAGAGCACTTAATTTAATGAATAAATTAATAATTGATTAAAAATGAAAGTCGATATTTAAAACAGAACTTTACTCTTGTTGGTGTAAATGCTTATGGCACACAATTTATTATTATTATTAATATTATTATTATTATTATAATATATTAATATATAATATATATATTATAATTTATTATATATAATATATATATTATAAATTTATTATAATATATATATATATATATAAATAATAATAATAATAATAATAATAATAATAATAAACGGTATTTATATAGTGCCAACATATTACACAGCGCTGTACATTAAATAGGGGTTGCAAATGATAAACAGACACAGACAGTGACACAGGAGGAGAGGTCCCTGCTCAGAGCTTAAACACTTTTTTTGCTTACCTTGTTGCTTTGAATCACTGTCTGATGTTAATGTAATATTGTTAGTGTAATTGACCCGACAATATGCATAACACTGAAAATATAGTACTTTCAACCTTTGCAAACTATAAGCTACCTTTTATATTGGTGCTATGTGACATTTTATTAGTGTTTACATGCTTGAAAAATCCAGTTATTTTCATTAACAGTTCAGTTGTACAAATAAAATCTGCAAGCTGTAGACTCATTTGCAAAAAATACAATTTTGTAATGGAGGTTAAATTTAAAAAATAGAAATAAACATAATGATACAATTCTGTTTTCTTCTAGCTGATTACTTGTATGTATGCTCCATGTGTGTGAAGGTATCGGGTGGAGTGATATCTTATTGTAACATTTCCCCCAGCTATAATTATCACGGCTCACCCTGGGCACTCGGGATCACATTGCACTTTACATTAATTTGTTGTACACCGGCATTTCTAACCTTATCTTCTCTCAGAGCAGCTTAAGTGTTGAAATGACTCCCATGCTATGGAAATGTCTGGGCCTCCACATGAATAATTCCAGCTGAACATATCAGGTGACTGCTTCATAGTTTTTCACTAACAAAACAATTAGAGGCAATTGTAGGGATAACAATTAGAGATGATTTTCAGTTCTTTACAAGAGATAAACCTGGACCGGTTACTTGTGGTGCTGGGATTCAGTGTACATGATTTCAGTGCAGGACTGCCTGATATTGGAGAAGGACCAGGAGAGTATACAGCGTAATTTGTGTTTTGGTGATTTTTTGGGGAATTACAAGCTTTTTTTAGGCATATTACTGGGCCTTGACTAATAAGGTGCTCCATTCATATTCATACCCAGTGGAGCTCATGCAGGAACAAAAAGCAAATGCAATTTCTAGTTTCAGGTAGAGTGGGGGGAAATCACTTAAAATGTACCTAAACTCAAAATTTTCACTTTACATAGACAATCCTTTTATGTAAGGTAAAATGTCTGTTTGTTTTTTTTTTAAGCACCTCCTAGGCAATCGAGAATGAATGGGAGCGCAAAGCCTCCCGGGATACCTACATCACGCATCCTGGGAGGCTCCTGGGTGCTCAGGAGGAGCATCTCAGACATGCACAGAAGGAGCTCTTACGTCAAAAGGGAAAAAATTGGGGATTCCACGCATATATATATATATATATATATATACATGGGATCCCGTGCCTGGGTTGGGTGACATAGGAAGAAGAACCCGGAAGAAGAGGCTGGCCCAAGACGGGTGCCGGGACGACGCTGGACGCGATGGAAGAGACCTCTGGATGGATCGGACTGCCCTGCGGGATTGAACAAATTAATGTAGAGTGCAATGTGATCCTGAGAAGATCAGCACATGAATGTCGGTATTGTAATTTGATTTAGATAAAATGTATCTATAACAACTACAGAAAAAGGACATGAAATCCCTAAACAGGTAGAGAAATTTCAGGAAAGACGGGACTTTAAAGGTACTTATACATTCAAGTAATTAATAATCTAAAATCATATACTTTTATTGTAGCATACTTTAAAATATTGCAAAATCATTAAAAAATCACATATAACATTAAATTGCACCAAGGGGTCCTGTGGCCACTATACAAAGTACTACTAGCACTTAAATTTTAGGAAATGTATACAACAGCCGGATAAGAGTTCTCTTCTTCAAAACAAAATTATTTGGGGTTTGGGAATGTTCATTTATACCATATAGAATAAATCAGTGTGGTTTCACAAGATTTCTCCTCTCCAATTCTAAATTGTTTTAATAAATAAAGACTTACCCTTGAGTAAAGTCCCATTGGCTTCAAGAATCATCTGATCAGCAATAGTCTTTGTCTTAGAATAATAATCCAGTTGCTAAACAATAAAATTACAGTTCTTAGATATTCGAAGCAAAACAATACATTTCATATTTCATATAGAAAAATAAATGAAGATTTGTAAATTTGTGATGTTGAGATGGAAGCAGAGAAGCACAAAGGTGCCTATAAAAAGGTCAGAGGGACTGCAACCATACTGAGGTTTAACTAAAAAATAAAGCACTCTACTCTACTACTACTACTATAGGTATAGTACATTAATATATATACATAATTATATATATACTATAGTTATATACCATAATAATTATTGAAGACTTCAGAAGGTAACCAGGAGAAGAATCTGGTCATTTGACCTACCAATCACACATACAAACATCTTGTAAAAAATGTTTTGTAAAAGACCAACAAAAGGAAAACACTAAATTTGTTTTATCAATGAAGTAAATGGTTTTTACGTGTGTAAATTTTTAGTGCAACACAAAAAGTAACAAAATGGGTACAAACAGATTTTTTTTTCAAAAAATTTTAGTTTTTCTTTTTCCATCAAAAGCTTTGTTGAGGTGCTTACAAATATGAAAACGACTGCACAATAAAGTGCAGTACTTAAGTAACAAGGAGTAATAAGAGTAGATGCAATACACTTGTTGGATAGGAAAGAAGGGAAAGAGAGATCACAGGCAGTGAGAGAATGACCTGCTTGCCAAGACTTGAGGAATCTGTCTGACACACCAGGGTAAAAACATGGGTTGTGTCAGTCAGGGGACCAGGGCCCAATGACAGGTGGAAATGAGGTTTAGCCAACGAGAATATCTGCAATGGAAACCCAAAGAAAGGATTCTCCAGGAATGCATGATCAAGGTGTTTGCCTCCAGCCACGAAGCAAATCATAAGGGGGTCTGGGAATAGGTATATTATAAGGTTGACCTAGGTTTAAAAAATATTTATAAAAAAAAAATAGTGAGAGAGAAGGAAGAGTGACTTTGGGGTGATTAGAATTAAATAGTATAATAAGGGTGGGATTAGCTACATATTTTTTAAAAAGCAAATAGTAACATATGATCTTTGCATATATGTAAAAAGAAAATACAAAGTAACAACAGTTCTAAATGACACTTGGAACAGTGTTTACAAACACTGTTTGGAAACTCTATTTTGTGAAGCCCTAGCTGCAGTTGCCTGGCATACTGTAGGCAAGTATTTTAAATGTGTAAAAATATTTTGGGGATCCAGGCCAACCTTTGCTTGTACTGTGGCTGTTCTGGCCACCTTATGCACAACTTTTCACATCAGGCCTTTTCAACCACTGTGGCTGAGGCCCAGCTAACCTTTGACTATTTGAAGTTCCTATTTACATCTGCTCCCATCTTAAACAATCCTTACCTGTCTCTATCTTTTGTTTTGGAAGTGGATGCTTCCGAGACTACTGTTGGAGTGATCTCGTCCTAGTGCACTGGACTCAAAGCTCTATTACATCCTGTCTCATTATTCTTTTTCGAAATTGAGTCCCGCGTAGCGGAAGAATGGCATTGGCGATTGTGAAGTACTAGTCATTAAAATGATTTTGAGGAGTGGCAGCACACTCAAATCTTACGGACCACAAGAACTTGGAGTATTTGAGGTAGGCTAGGAGGCGGAATCCTAGTCAAACTCAATGGGCTCTGTTTTACTCTCGCTTTGATTTCCATGTAACAGTCTGCCCCGAAACAAAAAAAACCAAGTAAATACCAAATAAAGGCCGACGCCTAATCCCTTATGTTACCTGAGGACCAAACACCTCCAACTTCTCCCAACACCATTCTGGCTGCAAAGAACTTTCTAATGATCCAGTGAGATCTCATAAGACCAATCAAGGAAGCCTTATATGCCTTCCCACCCAACCCTATTCTTGATCTACTGTCGCTACTTGTCGCTTTTCATGGCGCTCCCCACAGACTACCCACTGACCTCCTGTCTGGTTGTCACCATGCTGCCTGTTAAACACTTGTGACTGTACCTGTCTCTCTGGCTGTCTCCTCACTGAAGCCTACTCCTGCTGATCTGTTCTTTGGTGGGGTGACCCAGGGGGCAGCAAAGAGCCTGGTAGTCACCAGGATTACCGGCCCATCACCCCTTGTGGGTGTTCTGGTGAAGACCAGGTGCCACTTAGACTCTGCACCCTGGGTGATCCCACATTACCTGCCAGAGGGGGGTCCTAACAATACCATAGCACAAGCTGTAGCACAGCCTAGTCTTTTCTTTGGATGCTGCAAATATAAGGGTATACTACATAACCTTCATGACTAGGTGATTACAGTCATCTGAACAGAAAATACCAGAACCACCACCAAATCATGAAGCATAAACACCGTCAGGACAGGCTGGAAGAGAAGGCAGCATAGAACTGTAGTCACAGAACATAGGTTCTAGGAAAAAAGCAGAAACTAAAAAGATTAATTACCAGTGGCCATGTAGCAGATACTGTATTTAAGGATGAGCAAAGAGCTAGTAAAAAACAGAATCTGAGTTCTGCCATATACAGGAAAACAGATCCATTATGACAGGGCTCGATGTATACTTTTTTCTCTTTTGGTCAGCTATCAAACTCACCCAAGCCCCTCCATGGTTTAACCCAAGACTGCCTCTAGCTCCACCAAAAATTGGTATATATATTATTTTAAAGTATTATTCTTATTAACCATCTATGTGAAGGAGGTTCTACAGTATATATGATGCCTGCCACCTCCTAGACAGTGGAGAGAGATAGAAAAATGCAAACCAGTAAGGACATGTGTGGCAGTAACTCCCCAATGTTCATAGAAAAAGAATTAGCACCTAAAACTGCTCAGGGATGGGGAGCAGAGACTGAAATGTCCCTCTCTTAAGTGCTAAGATGTCATCATAAAAGGCAAGCAAAGGTACCAGATGGAAGGAAGAAGAATGGTGCCAAATGCATTCTCCCTCTTACTCAATCCCGTTCCACCATCCCTGTCCATGAGGATGGAAGCTTGGCATCCTGGTGCAATTATGTTCAACATGCCTACAGGTTAGGGCAGAGGCACACCCTATAGTAGACATGTCTGGACTGTCGTGCCATCTCTTGTGAAATGCCATCTCTCGTTGCCATGATGCCTTCGGCCATGGCTTGGGTGGCCTTGTGCAATTCACAATAGCAGACAAACAGGACAGGTTACAGACTCCATGACGCACACAGAGAGTACATTAGGCCTGTGATGAATAAAATAATTTGTGCATCTGCAGAATAACAATGGTGCTGCATATCATAAAGCAGATAGTAGGGGCACACACTGTGAGGATTTAATATAGCACTGAGCTAAACAACCACAACCACAGGGCCCATGTAGGTCTTCCTACACCCCTGCTGAAATTATCTATATATTAAATTAAGTAGAATGTATGAATACAGTAGTTGGCATGTTAAGTAAAGCAAACATCATTTTCATAATAACAACAACTGCTATTAAAGAACTGAAAAACTGGAACCATTTTTTTCCCTTTCATGGTATGTTCTTATGTCATATCAGGTTTTACCTTTTCAGGTGGATAATATGTTGTTGTTTCCTCATCGCCTTCCTCTATGTAATTTCCTCCAAATACCACATTCACTGTACTGGTATAAACTATTCGAGGAATATTTCTTGCTACACAAACTGCAAAAAAACAAAAACAAACAAGTGGCCAAAGAGAAAAGTAAATGTATCTTAGTGTGTTATGTTTCCTATGTGTAGGAAAATGTGTAGTCACTTCACCTCTCGCACCATGCAGAGAAAAAAATTGACGTTATTTAGGAATACTTAGTAATTATATTTAAGGCAAACATATATTGTTATATTATATATTGTTGTAAATCTGACATTCTCTGCTATTAAAAAACACATGGCCCCTAAAGAGTCATTACAGAGTAGACTTCAAAAGTTATCAAAACACTTTTTTTGTATATCTGTATCGGTATATGTCATTTTTAATTTTGCACACTTTAAAGTGAAACTGTGACCGACTTAAAACAACTGTAGGTAAAAGCACAGAAAAGTAACATATTTGAAATGCTTACATGCAGTGTTTTCCTTTCTATAAATTTGACTACTACAGGAGAGACAATTCCCTACCAGAATCCCCTCACTCTTGTAGTCATAGCTTTTTTCTTCCCTGGCAGTGTCTAATTACTTTCTGTGCCAGCCCAGCATCTCTACCCCAAGATTTACAGTGTGCCATTTGTCCCGAAATCATATCCAAAGAGATTTTAGGTATTTGACATGCATAGAATACATTAAATGTACATGTATCTGCAAAGAGTTTTGTTGAAACAAATGGTCACATGTAAAAATACATGGCAGCACCTTGCTCAATATCCAAACTCTTTGCTTGATTTTTCTGAATAAACCCAAATGCTTACCATCTATAACCATCTGTGTCCCTCCAATATTTATGGACTCAATTTTTGTCCTCTGCAGCTAAAAAAAGAAATAGGAAGCACAATTATTTCTATTACTGGATCACTTTGTTGAGCTATGTTTGTATGTAGGTAAAACAATGAACACAAATACAAAAACCCATAAAGAAAAAAAAAGTTTTGAAATTGTAACAGTTGCAGGGTCATATACATAAAACATTCCATCAGTTCTCCCACTAAAATAATTCCCCAGTCTCTCAGTCTTGTTGGGGTGATACATAATCTCTCCATTAATCCATCTATTCATCCTCTCCATTAATCTTCTCCATGAATCTCTCCATTCTTTAATAAATTACATTCCTCACTCCTGTTGAAATAGTAACTAACACTCACCTGCTGGTACCCGGACATTCCGAATGATGCAGCATGGAACACACAGTCTACTCCTTCACATGCTTTGTAAAGAGAGTCGTAATTTCTTATGTCACCCTGCAAAACCAATAAGGTGCATTAGAATTTTTTCTGAATAGTTTTAACATGTCACACATGAATAGCTGTGTAAATGTATGGGTAGGTTGGGGTTACAAAATTAATTTCCAAGGTTTTAAAATTAGTTTTAAAGGGTCCATAGAGATAAAAGCCCAACTGTAACCCACTGCCTATAAATGTTATCTATTTTTGTGGTGCATTATGTATAACTATAAATATGCAGCAAACACACAACAGCACTCAATAACTGACCTCGCCAAGATTATGGCCCACTTTGAATAGGAGCTGTGGATGTTTCCTAGCACAGAACACTGGGCAGCTTGGTGGCTGAGAGGTAGCACTCTTACTTTTGCAGCGCTAGGTCCCAGGTTGGAATCTCGGCCAGGACACTATCTGCATGGAGTTTGCAGGTTCTCCCTGTGTCTGCGTGGGTTTCCTCCCCCATCCCAAAAACATGCAGTTAGGTTAATTGGCTTCCCCTCAAACATTGATTTTAGACTACATTAATGACATATGACTGTGGTAGGGACATTAGATTGTGAGCTCCTTTGAGGGACAGTTAGTGACACGACTATTGGCTTTGTACAGTACTGCGTAATATGATGATGCTATATAAATACTGTGTAGTAATAATTAAGGAGTACAGGGATAAAAAGCTGTAATACCTAAATTGGGCTTTGAGGATCGGAAAGTTACAATACTTTTTTGGCTGCAATACATAAGTGTATAACATGTAGCACAAGTTATTTCTAATGCTGAAATTCCTGTACCAAATAACCAAAGCCAGTCTTCAGCATCTAAAAACAAATTAGTACCATTACTGTTAGGGGTCTTTCACACTTAAGCACTAATGTGCAACATAAAATTGTGGAAAAGCAACCCATTCATTGGAATGTGCTGTCAAAGCACTGCAACACAGCTAAAGTCAGACACATAGTTGTGGTGCACTGCAGTGAAGGTACCCACTGGAGTCTTAGAAGGGGTGATAAACCAGGATCTGCTATGTTCCCACATTGGACCTGATTTATTAAAGCTCTCCAAGGCTGGACAGAATACACTTTCACCAGTGAACCTGGGTGATCAAGCAAACCTGGAATGGATTTCTTCAATGTCATTTGCTATTTGCTAGCAAATGCTTTGAATCCTGGACCAGATCCATCCCAGGTTTGTTTGATCACCCAGCTTCACAAAGTGTATTCTCTCCAGCCTTGGAGAGCTTTAATAAATCAGGCCCAATATTCACAAGGGTATTCTACAGGCACACTAGATTTCCCCACACTTGCAAAAACATACAGTTAGGTGAATTGTCTTCCCTAGTTATTGTCCCTGGTATATGTGGAAAAAAAGCACTGCCCGCTAAATTCTCAATCGCCTAGGTGATCAAGAATGAATTGAAGCGCAGAGCCTCCCGGGATACCTACGTCACGCATCTGGGAGGCTCTTGGTTGCTCCTTTCATCAACAGGGTAAAAAAATGCCGATCCCACGCATGCGCATTGAGTTTGGCAAATTTTTTCCACATCTACGGCACCTGATCTCACGTCTGCGCAGTGCAAGATCGGGCAACATAGGAAAAAGAACACAGAAGAGAAGAGGAGAAGATGGGGGCGCCTGATGCTCTCTTTGTGCTGGGACAAAGATAAATAGAAGAAACTGCCCGACTAGTGTTGGTGTACTAATTCGGGTTTCTCCTTATATTCGACTTGAATATGGCTGTTCGAATTCGAATTAAATTTTAATAAAAAAATGTGTTAAAAAAAGTAAAAATGAATGTTAATAAATTAATTTATTGAGTGTTTGTGTTTATTTAACTAATTTTTTTATTTTTTACAGGTTATCCTACTATGACATGATATCTCTTACTCTGTAACACACTTTCCAGCACAGTAATATTATGATACATTTGTTACATTGTTCTTTTATCTACTGTGAGAAAAATGTAACAAATGTATCATATTACTGTGCTGTTACAGAGTGAGAGGTACTTATATTAAAGCACTAGAGGTTTTGAATGGGGGGACTTCCAGCCAATCAGAGACCTCTAGTGCCGGGCATCTTCTCAATGATTGCAGCCGTGGCTGCAATCATTGAGAAGAGTGTGCGATCCCCGGGGCACTAGAGGTTAATTAACCTCTAGTGCCCCGGGGATCGTACTGGAACTGCAGAGTGCTCTTACTGCTTACTGCTCTTGCAGCCCTTAATAGTCTCTAAAAATAACCCAAATTCTCCCACTATTGTCTTCAATGGTGTTCGAATTCGGCATTTGATAACCCGAACAATATCTAACTATTCGATCGAATAGCTGTCAAGTCAAATAGTGAGATATTCGACCAACACTACTCCTGACTGATAGACTGATCTGCGGGATTGAAGGTAAGTGTGATTTTTAAGTTTTGGGTTTACTTCCGCTTTAAGGCTAATTTCCAATTAGAAAAAAAAACACCCTCAAGTTAATGCAGAATATATTCCCCAGAAATCATCTTTTTTTATAAACCGATTATTGTACGTATCTGATTTTGTGTCTATATTAGCCCCCTGTAATCCTCTGTGGTGACAGGGGCAGTGTTGGGAGTCACTTTTAGGCACAGGGATAACCTCACTGGTGTGCTGCTTTATGCAATGCTTATGTACCTGCTTGACCACAATCTGGTGCAGTAGTATTTTACAAAGCTCTATGACAGATAGTTTTTCTTTTACCTGTATGAATGTAGCTTGGCTTTGTACTTCCCAATCTGGTTTATGTATATCAAACAATACAACAGAGTATCCCCGCTTCACCAGAGCACATCCAAGGTTGTGTCCTAGATATCCTGCACCTCCTGTGACCAGCACCTTTGTCATTTCCAGGGTGCCAGGGTGAGCACTTGGTATACAGGGGGGGTCTCTGCCCTTGTGTGGCACCACACCATTTGATCTGGCAGTCCTTAATGGTAGACAATTTCTCAGACATTCCGTACAGATTTCTTCTTTTTCAATGTTATTTCGCAAGTCTTCCAGTTCACACCCAGTTCTCTTCTCCCTCATGATGATTCGGGAAATTGATGTGAACCCAAGATCTGTGGACGAAAGATACACAAATAAAAATTCCTATATACAAAAGCTTTAACAAGTAAAAGGTTAGATCTTGACATCTATCATATACTATATAACCTATAAAATTGTATCTAAACCCAAGAACAAAAATGCAATGTATCACAACTATCAATTGTTGTTTTTGTTTCTTTTTATTGCACTTGGTAGCAATGCACTTCCTGTCCTATAGCAAAAACATTTACCATACTGTACCTACAGTGGTAGGACTATGGTGGTAGGACTACAGAACACCCACCCCTCTTTACATTTTTTAACAGGGGGTTACTTTAGCCCATAGGTGCTGGCAGGGCTGATAATTTCCTGTACTATGGTTAAAAAAAGGAGAGTTTCTGTCCCTGCTCTATATATTTCTTGCCGCCCCTTGTTGTGTTGTACAACAAATATGGAAAGAATGAGAGAAGAAAGGGTTTTATTGGCTAAGATAAAATTTATGCAATCATAAACAATTCATCATACTTAATTACATATAATTATACAATATATCCCTTGCCCATTGTGTGATCATGGGATTGGGATATTCTTGCTATACATCAAAATACTACTATCATTGATATAACCGTGCCAGTCTCTTTTACCCGACGCGTTTTGCCTATATTGGCTTATTATCTTTTTTGAGTGTATTATCTTTTGCCTGGACAACAGCAGATCACTCTGCTACCCTGAAGCTTTAATCCATTCCTGGGATTTTCAAAACTGACAGATTGAAGCTTACTACAGTGATTATCTCTAGAATCAAGTATTTCCATTCTTTATCTCCAAAAGAGAGTCTTAAGCTGCGTACACACTTCCAATTTTTATCGTTGGAAATGAACGACGAACGATCGATTGGGCAAAAATCGTTCGTAAAAAAGTAACCCACGACACTGACGAACGAGGATAGTCGTTGGAAATGAACGACCGGACCGGCGGATCGGATTGGACGACGATCGTTGACCATCTATCGTGTGTACGGTCGTTCATTGATCGTCCATGGTCTGAGCATGCGCGGTGAACGAACGTTCGCTCACTTCCTGTGGTGCACGTCACTTCCTGTATCGTTCAAACGATCGCATCTATCGTGTGTACAATATCTGCTAACGATCGTGTCGTTATCTGTATGTACAGGATCGGTGCTATACGATCGTTCGCAGATATCGTGCAGGATCGTTCGTCGTTCGTTTACCAACGATAATAATTGGAAGTGTGTACGTAGCTTTACTATGTATTCATAGATTTAGATACTAACACTCATAAGAGATAAAACACCTCTAAACTGCGGACTGAGAAGCATTGTCTAGCCATTTGAAACACTGTTTTTTTTCACCCACATGTATATTGAAATATACCGCCACCCAAACCGTCTAGTCTATAAAATTCCCCTGAGGAAGCTAATGTAGGCAAAACGCATCGGATGAAAGAGACTGACATGATTACATCAATGATAGTAGTATTTTAATGTATAGCAAGAATATCCCAATCCCATGATTACACAATGGGCAAGGGATATATCGTATAATTATATGTAATTATGTATGATGAATTGTTTGAGATTACATACTTATATTCTTAGCCATCCAAACCCCCTCTACTATCGTTCTATATTTGTTGAACTTCCTGTACCATACCTATTTTCAGGATTAATAGTGTTGTTGTGGCACTTAAACATTCAGTCATGTGAAAAGGTATAAATGCCATATGGAAATTGTTGACTTTTTCAATACATTTAAATAGGCGAACATTAATATTAATATGATAAAGTATTTATAGTGTGATTTAGATTTGTATTTTCTATTAGGCTGCTGCAGGGAGATGCTTCAATAATTTATTGTTTTGTTTTTGTTAAGTGGGACATAAATATCGGGTACTACATCCCTGTAACATAAATTACAACTGCATTTTTGGGTTTTTGGGATTTTTTAGATACCACAACTCTCGTTACTTTATACAGTTAAAAAATTCATATAATTTTTTAATTGACATATTCCATGTGCATAACAATATTTCGTGGGACACTTTCCCCAGACAATTATTTGCCTCTAAATTTGTAGTCCTTAAAGTTGATGTCTTAACGCGTTTCACCTTTTTGCTTTATCAGAAGGCTCAACTTTTGTATATGCCTGTTCCAACATCAGACAATAATTTTAAAGAATTCCAAACACCCATATGAGGCAAAGTAAATTATCTGAATCTTTTTGTAAAATCAGTGTAAATCTATTGTTGACAACCAATAGTAGTGTAATCTCACATTTATAGTGAGGGTCACCACATTGTGCACCTAAATACAATATTACCAATATGCTTTACCTGTCACATGATTTCCAATGGTAATATATTGCACTAATGTCACTTCTACATGGTTTCGCTATAAACTCTAAATTAAAACAAATTTAGAGGCAAAAAATTGTCAGGGGAAAGTGTCCCACAAAATAATGTTATGCGCTGGAATGTTGTATATACATATGTAAATTAATGAATTATATGAATTTTTTTGTATAAAGTAAATAGAGTTGTGGTACCTAAAAAATCCCAAAAACCCAAAAAAGCAGCATGTAGCAATTCCCCAGGACAGTGGTTCACTGGTGTTAAGAAGTGGTATCTGCATTGCAACCTCACAGCCGGTCTAAACATAGTCCAAAGTTTAGTTCACATTAGCGGTCTTTGTGAGCTGTTTTACCTTTGAAAATCTTTTATCAAAAAGGGTTTCCAATGCAACATAATTGTTCACTTTTTTTTCACAGGCTCTATGTGGGCTTTTTGTTAGGCGTTTATATTTTTATCGAACAGTTTCAATCAAGAAAAAAAAAGGCAAAATAAAACCACAATGCTTTGCAGCCATTTACAACTCCGCTAATGTGAACTAAGCCTGAATTATTACACCACATTGATTACACTATTATACATCATATTTACATATTATACATCATAAAATAAGTATGTAAATATATAAATGAAGACTTTCCGAATGGAGCATCAATTGTAGCCACAAGCATTAAGGATACATACTTCTCTTATAAAGTATTATTGAGGAATAACTGAACACATCATTTTAGAACATGGAATGTATCATTAAAACATAAAACAGATATATTTTTTGTTTTTGACATTCGTGACATTTTAAGGATTTAATTATAAATGTTTATATAATACTCACACAGCTTTCACCCAGAATTTTCACATTTTAATTGTATCTCATTAGAAGAACATGTGAAACATGGGTGGAAGCTGTGTGAATCTTGTGTAGAAATATTTATAAATAGACCCATATCTACTATAAACCTTGCGGCACACTGCAAATAAAATCTGAACATCTAAACCTAAAATCTGTAAGACCAGTTGCACAACCATTTAACCATTTTGTCAAACTAAAATTTTTGATCCTATTTTAAGTGTTTTCTATCTTCTAATTGATCTGCAGTAACAGAAAAAAGTATGGACATACCTAGTTTCAATCAGCCAGGTGTGCAGGAGAGCCGCTTTAGAATGGATCCAATGCCACAGGATCCCTTTTATTCAGCCAGACTGAACTGAGAAGAGCCTCCAAAAATCCAAATGGTAATTACATTCCTGGACAACGTGAAATTATTAAGCACCTTGTTATGTAAAACAGGATCTGCAGTCATAAGATGGAATGATGTATTAAACAATATCCAAAAACAATGCCCATGTCACCTGTTTCTAATTCCTTAAAGATGAATCTTGGGCTGATATACTGAATGAGAAAGTGGTTGATCCATCTGTCTATTCTATGTGATGGGGCTATATAATTCTTAGGACTGAACAGACCTATAAGTTCGATTACATGTATTTTATTGTGTAGGAAAGGTTTTCCCTTATCTCTCTAAATACCTTTTTTTTTTAATAAAAAAAAAAAGAAAAAAAAGGAGTCCTCCTCTTCTGTTTTTACTCCAGCAGCAGACTTAATGGAAGCGCTGAGCCTCCAGGGCTGCTCCTTCTGCACATGCCCGATCTCATGCATGTGCAGTAAGATTGGAAATCTTTTTTTCCCCATTTATAACAGGCTACAGTACCCGATCTTGTGTCTGCACAGTGCAAGATCAGGTGACAGAAAATGAGAGAAGACGGAAGAAGATGGCGCCACCAAGGACGATTCCAGGATGGCTTGGGACTGACTCAAGATGTGTCATGGGGTAGTGGGGCTCTGCGGAAATAGCTGATTTTTTAAATTAATATTATTATTATACTGTATTTATATAGTGCCAACATATTACGTATCGTTGTACTAAGTCCATAGTCATGTCACTAGCTATCCCTCAATGTGCTCACACTCCAATGTCCCTACCATAGCCATATGTCATTAATACAGTCTAAGGTCAATATTAAAGGGAAGCCAGTTAATTTGCAAGTTTTTGGAATGTGTGATTAAATCGGAGTACCCGGGTGGAAACCTATACAAACACAGGAAGAAGCTGCAAACTCCATGCAGATATGTGTTTTGGCTGAGATTCGAACCTGTGGTCAGCAGTGGTTAGTTCCTCTTTAACTAGTTTAAAATAGTTCCAGGTTGGACTCTTCATAAACTACAGCAGATTTGATCTAGAGCAGGCTTTATATATGTTGATAAAACAGAATTGAGAGGACTTGAGAGGAAGCTATAGACGCTATCAACGTGAGAGTTGATCCAGTCTTGCTATTTACACAGCATTAAATCTCAGCCTTGTCTAGCAGTCTATGGCATTTATAGAAAAACTTTTCTGTTTTGTGAAAACATTACACATAGTTACATAGTAGGTCAAGTTGAAAAAAGACATAAGTTCATCATGTTCAACCACTAGGGAAATAAACATATCCCAGATATAAAAACCTATACGACATAGTTGGTCCAGAGGAAGGCAAACAAACCCCCTGGTACAATTTGCTGCAATAGGAAAAAAAATTCCTTTCTGATTCCATGAGGCAATCGGATGTTCCCTGGATCAACAGTCTCTGTTATCTTTACTTTAAACTTTCAATCCCCAGTTATATTCTGTGCTTCTAGAAATCATCCAGCTTTTTCTTAAAGCAATCTATAGTATTTGCTTAAACTACTTCCTGAGGGAGCCAATTCCACATTTTCACAGCCCTTACAGTGAAGAATCCCTTCCTTATCTGGAGCTTAAACTTCTTTTCCTCCAGACGCAAACAGTGCCCTCTTGTTCTTTGTAATGATCTTACAGTGAATAATGGGAAAGAGAGTTCTCTATATAAACCGTTTATATATTTATACACGGTGATCATATCCCTCCTTATACGTCTCTTCTCAAATAAATTTAGTTCAGCTAATCTCTCCTCATAGCTGAGCTCCTCCATTCCTTTTATTAGTTTAGTTGCCCTCCTCTGCACTCTCTCCAATCCCACAATGTCCTTTTTGTGAACTGGTGCCCAAAACTGGACTGCATATTCCAGATGTGGTCTGACCAATGCTTTGTACAGGGGCAGGATTATGTCTCCATCTCTGCAGTCTATTCCTCTTTTAATACAAGAAAGTACTTTACTAGCTTTAGATATTGCAGCTTGGCATTGCATGCTGTTATTAAGTCTAAGGTCTATACAATAGCAGTAAAAGAAGCCAAGAAGGAATACACATATAATAAAATGTAATTCTTACTTTGTATGTATATGGAGGCCTGTGAATAGATTGCTTTCCTTTCGACATCATTTTTTAACTTTAGAACCTACTTACCATGTAATGATCATGTCAAATTCCATAAATCAGAATATAGTAATGATTAGTAATGTATTTTAGAAGAAATAAACCTTTTGTAGCTTTGTGCAAGTTTATTTTTATTATTAAAACCCTTCAGGTCTAAGACACCTAAAAGTCTATTTATAAAAGTAAATTAGTCTAGACTGTTAGCATTAGTCTATTAGCCTAAAGGTCTATTTATAATTATAATATAAACTGAGCTAGAATAAAGATCAATAGTCATCACTGTATCAGCAATGGCTTGGCTGCAATCTTTCTGTATGAGACATTGCCCCTACCCTCTTCACTACATAGTAAGGAGGAAACACTTTTACAGTGTGGTATATAGGGAAGAGGATGGGTAAGAGATAATTCGATGATTAGGCGGTCTGTAAATGATATCGGCCTTTGCAACGACTCTTGGGAAAATTCAATGGGCTACTAGACTGATAGAAACTGAATGTAGACGTGTGCTGGGCATGTTTCTGGTGGATTAGCCACATGGTGGATCTTTAATGTAGACAGTTATTTCTAATTTGTTTCAAACACTGCTTTCCGGGTTGATGCCAATCTCGGGCATGCACAGAAGGAGCCCTTTCATAAATGTAAGAAAAAATTACCGATCTCATGCATCGGCAATTTTTTCCCCAATCTACGTCATCCGATCTTGCGAGATTGTGTAATGCAGGAAAAAGAACCCTGAAGAAGAGAGAAGAAGATGTTGGCGTCCGGCGCTTCCTCTACAGATAATGGGGCAACGCGGGACCCGATGGAATAAACCTCCCCACTGATAGACTGATCTTCGGGATTAAAGATGTATTTTTGTTTTGGGTTTACTTCTGCTTTAAATAGCCCTAATAAAGGTAATAGATGCAGCCAGAGGAGGACATATCAAGGTACAGCATGTGCAGCTGCACAGGGACTACCAGACAGTTCTCAGCCAATGGGGGTCCCTACAGCAACTCTCACAATCCTTGCCTGTAAGCCTGCTCTCAGTTGACAAGTGGCACAGAGTACATCCTCTGCTGAAAGTGGTCACCTGGCATAGATCATTCAAGCTGCTGCATGGACCTTGCTGGTCAAGGGAGGGAGAAAGAGAAAGGGAGAACAGAATGGCACAAAAAGAGAAGATGATAGAGGAAGAGATAATGATAGAGATTGGGGTGAGGGGTTTGTTGGGGAACCCCACTAGTCAGTTTTGCATATGAGCCTGTTCTTGTCTGTGTCCGCCACTGGAAGCAGCCACCTTATTTTAAAGATTTGTATATTGAAATACAATTTTTTGTTTTTGGGATTAGATATGCTTTAGGTGACACTTACAGATGTTGTTGGACAGTCAAAGGGGATGTAGCAGACTGATGAGCTTATCTGTCTGCCATTCCTATAAACATTTCTTAGGTAACACATAAGGACTGTGGTACAGTGTGGCATTGCGGATTGTGACATATCATCTAGTCCTGATTCAGCTGTATGCCTTATGTGTCTAGGCACTGTCGTGCTCTTTCTCCGGCTCTGAAGTGTGAATAAAACACTTACTGAATATGGCATATCACTGATGACTCCTTGTTTATGAATATTTTTTAACTTGATGACAAGGACCCAAGAACTAGACATACAGACAGTAAGGTTGGTGTTGTTTGGCAGCAGGACTGTGTGTATACATAATCCTGATCCAAGGCTGAGATTTCACAAAAGTTTCTTCCATCACATAAAGCAAAACGGACCCCCATTATACTCGCTGGTCCCCGTTCCATTGCAGGATCCCGCCATCCTTCCTTCAGTCCCAGCAATAATGCCCTGCTTGGTTTTTCACTTAACTGAAGCTTCCCTCTTCAATGGTCCAATGATTTATTACATCTACAGGATACTATTCAGGTCTTATTCTACCTAACCTCTTCTCAGTGTTTATTAAAATTCTCCGAGGCTGGAGAGGATACATCTTTATTAGTGAAGCTGGGTGATCCAGCAAACCTGGAATTGATCAGGTCCAGGATTGAAAGCATTTGCTAACAAATAGCTAATTACTTTTAAGAAATATAATTTAGGCTTGCTGGATCACCTAGCTTTACTTTTGAAAGTATAATTTCTCCAATGTCACTTAAATGTTGAGACCCAAATCTCCTTGCTCCTGATATGCCTACATTTGTTTCTCATGTTCCTGACAGTCGTAATACTTTTCCTCCTTCACATCCTTTCATAGCTAATTATTGACTGCTAATTATAGACTGTAAATAAAGACAAAACAGAAATTGTCACTATTCCACAATGTTCTTTAGATCCTTTGCCCGATCTAAAAATACACGTAGCAATAACCCTTGTCCCACAGGTGCATTGCTTGGGAGTAACATGTGATTTAGTAATCTCGTTCAGATCTCACAATGACACACCAACCACCTTATCTCATCTCAACTCAAAAAACATTTCTCACGTTTGCTTCTTCTTTATGTACACACGTGCAATAATTGTGGGTGCAAAGGATCTTTCACAATCCTTTCCAATGACAAGACTGAAAGATGCATGAACGAGTGCTGTACATACAGTGCTCTACCGCCCCATGGAGAGGGGAGGGGGGAACAACGGAGCTGCACCCCGCTGCGTTCTCTCCCTTTCACTTTCATTACGATCGTTCCTGGTTTCCCATCGGTGGATCTGCCAGGACGGAACAATGGACAACCAGCGCTGTACATACGCCAGATTCTTGTCCGATATCAGCCCTGAGCCGATTATAAGGCGAGAATCATCTGAGGTGTGTACGTAGCGTTACTTAAACTGGACAAGAATACTGAAATTCCTTTGTTGGTTTTCTATCCAACAAACTACCTGGCTCCATGCTAGCTTTTCCTAAACTAGGAACTTCTCATCAACCTCTTCTCTTGCTTCTCTAATATTCCTCTCATTTAGTCCCTTACTGGCTATCACATCTCTAGAATCTGGCTCCCCCTTTACATACCTTCACCTAACTCTTATAGCATACCAAACTCAATATTTGCTTAAGATACTTTCATCTTGTTACTCTTTCTCATTCCCACATTTAGAATTTTGTTTTGTGCTTCTCCTCTTCTCTAGAAGTCCCTTCAACAAAACTCTCATTAAAAATCTTTTCTGGCAAGCAAAAATCTTGATCTTAGATATGAAAATTACAATCATATATTTTAAAATAAATACACTAATTCTTGTATAAAGTTTTATGATTTGAGCCCATTTGTTGGAAAATAAAATATCATACATCCCTTAATTAAAATATAATGATATGCATTACCATTATCTGTGTATCTTGACCCAACAGACCAAAAGGTGACTTAAATTCATAACACTCTATTTATAAAACAGGGAATTAGACATTCCCTTGTGGGAATCTCCCAGGTCCATGTAAATGGCTGCAAATGACTTCCACTAGGGAATGTTTCAGGAAATGTCAGATTCTCTGTTTTATAAACAGACCGATAAAATCTTATCTCTATTATGCAAAAAAAAAAAAAAAAAAAAAAAAAAAAAACACTGATAACTGCTGGAAAGTTTTATTTGCAGATTTACCCTTCAATGCATAATTTATGCATAATGAATAAATTATCTTTCCCAGAGGAAGCATGATCTCTCATTTCCCTTCCCTTTTCCTTTCCTTCCTACTTCTTCATTAAATATAATAATAGAGTCAAACTTTTATGTTTATTTTTACAAAAGCCAATAGATAGATTATGAAGTTCTTTACACAATATGGTGGCCACTTATAACCAACACTTAAACAAACCCTACACATGCTACCACTTTGTATATGGTTTTGTCAGGGTTCCATGGCTTCCATACTTATTTAACCAATGTATTTTGTAACTTTTACAACAGCACCTAAAATGTAGCTCATGTACCTCCTATTTCTCTTGATCACTGCTGTGATATGTCTGCACCTTGATAGGAGTCCACATGTAGTAAATTATTCTTACTGGACATGATTTGGAAAGGCACCTCCTATCTATAGAAGGCCTCAAAGCTGACATTACATATCAGGGCAAAAGGGTCATGAGGTCAAAAGAATTGCCTGCAGAGCTCAGAGACAGGATTGTTGCACAGATCTGGGAAAGGCTATAAAAATTCTTCTGCATTGAAGGTTGCCATCAGCACAGTGGCCTCCATAATTCTCAAATGGAAGAAGTTTGGCACAACCAGGACCTTCCAAGATCTGGTCGCCTGACCAAACTGAGCCATCAAGGGAGAAGAGCCTTAGCGAGAGACATGACCAAGAGCCCAATGATCATGTGGTCATTCTAAATAAACTCGAGAGATCCTGCGTGAAGTTGGGAAGTTCCGGGACAACCATAATTGCAGCCTTCCACCGATCTGGATTTTATGGGTAGATGGAAGCTTCTCCTTAGTGCAAAACACACAAAAGCCTGTGTGGAGTTCACAAAAAAAGCACCTGAAGGACTCTCAGACAGTGGGGAATATGATTCTCATGTCTGATGAAACCAATAATAAACTGTTTGGCCTCATTTCTAAATTTTATGTCCAGAGGAAACCAAGTACCCCTCATCACCTGCCCAATACCATCCCAAGAGTGAAGAATGGTAGGTGGCAGCATCATGCTGTGGGGTGTGTTTCAGCAGCAGGGACTGGGAGACAGGCTAGGGTTGAGGGAAAGCTTAATGAAAGAAAAAGTAAGGAGATATCCTAAATGAAAACCTGTTCAACAGTGCTCAGGATCTCAGTTCGCCTACCAACATGACAATGACCCAAAAGCACACAGCGAAGACAACACAGGTGCGCTTTATGGACAACTCTGTAAATGTCCTATGGCACATCTCTGGAGAAACCTGGAAATGGCTGTCTATAGACAGTCCCCATCCAAGCTAACTGAACAAAGACTTGCAAAGAAGAATAGCAGAAAATCCCCCAATCTGTGTGCAAAGCTTGTTAAAGGACACCAAAAAATACCTAAAGTTGTAATTGCTGCCAAGGGTGCTTTAACTAAGTAAAATTAATACTTATGTGATATTTTAGTTAAGTAAAGTAAACCTTTTTAAAGTTGAGATTCCCCGCAGACTACAAGCTTAAAATGCTTGTTTTTGTCTAAGTTACCATTAAATAGCAGCTGTACCTACCTTGTTTCTCACTCACACTGGCTTCTTTCGCTCTTTGCAATCGGCACCCCAAAGACAAGTGAGGTTAAAGTATTCTTAGTGTTGATGGTGGTTACAATTTAGTAATTAGTTCTTATATATATTAATACAGAACATAACAGGTTCAAGATAGCGTCTTGTGGTCTAAACAATATCACTACCCCTGAGGAAGCCAGATACGGCGAAACGCGTTGGGTACAACAATCAACATGAATAAATGACTGGAAGCTTTAAATCTGTATGACAAGTAATATATATGACTGGCTATATGCTGCATCTCTAGTGCCCCCAGGGCCAAAGTGATATTGTTTAGACCACAAGAAGCTATTGTGGCTTATCTTGAACCTGTTATGTTCTGTATTACTATTACTCATTGAATATAATACAATATATTTTTATTGCCAAAAACCCTGCTTTTTTCTCTTCTTTATTTGATACTTCAAGTGAGGTTGCCTGTTCACAACCCAGAGAGTAAGAGGGAAAAGCTGGCTGCCAGGGATGCCAGAGATAAGAAAAAATCTGCTTTTAAATGGTACCTTATACAAAAACACACATTTAATATTTACTATTGGCATCACTAGTACCATGCACCTAGGGCAGGTGCCTATATCTCTGTTGTAAAACCCCCAAAATTTGCATTGTACAGATTTGGGGCACTGTGAATAAAAGAGACATTCTTGATCTTCTCCAGCTTAATCTTTACTTTAGAGGTAGGTATATTCTTTAATATACCACAATGTCCCACCGTGTCTTTGCCAAATTGATTGTGTACCACTATGAAATCTAGTATGCATTGTACAAGGTATAACCAATTCATGTCTCTATGACAGAATCCCAACTTTTTCGAACTTAATAAAATCGGGTGTTTTTAATTAGGACATAGAACAAATAGATCATGTTTACATACACCCCATCCAAGACTTTCCGAGCCAAGCCATGGGAAACCCGGTTACAACACATATAATCTTATTGGAGGATAGCTGTTTACTTGCAAAATGCAAAATATGACAGCAGGTGCCCTGGAGTAAAAATATGAAATATATGACTTTAGGAACAAGCTTCAGCATACCATAGGTTTGCAACAAATTCTGGGAAGTTGTATATTTTACAAATACAAACTTTTGCTTTAAACAATTCATACCTGGGATATTGTCGGTTTGTAATGCAGATCTAAGGGGGAACTTTTTGTTTGACAATAGCTTTCTTATTGGCTTTACAGGGGTTACTGCAAATGAACATCATTTATGAGGGGTAAACTGGCCAGTTGCCCCAGGCCCCCATTCCTAAAGACCCTCAAAAGCTTCCTCCATGCCTTGACCAGGGTAGCTCAGACCTTCTAGCCCATCCATTATCACCTCGTCAGAACCTCCGCCTCTCCCAGACCCCCCGCCTGCTTACCAACCACTCCCCCACCATTAAATACCCAAACACCAATCTTGGATTTAAATTGGCTGGCAAACAGCCGTTTATTTAACCACCATTAAATAAATCAACCATTCAAGTAATTAACAAACAAAAAAACAATATTAAATAAATGACAAATAAATAAATACATTTTACACTTTTGATATGCAAGCATACATTACCATAATATAATACTCCATTATTATTATTATTATTATTATTAATATTAATAAACTGGGATTCTAAAACACCAACATATCACATTGAATATAACCTAATTAGCCAACAACCTAATTCCCACCTTTTAATAATACATAACCATAACCACAATATCCATAATGTTATCAAACTCCTGGTTATACACCCAAACATCCAGGCTGCAGGTCTCAGAAGGCAAAATCCATACCCAACAATAATTTAACTCTTCCAACATGTCCATCTTGGCCCCTAGTCACCCAGCACAGCCTCAGAAGCCATAATCATCCGTTCACCATAAAGGAGAGAGAGAGCCCACCAAGGAGGATCCCCCCCTACCAAAATCCACCACTTTACCATACACTGGATCCTTGCTTTCCAAGAACCCAAATGCTAAAACGTACTGAACTTTAAAACTTTAACCATAAGTTCTCTCCTCCTGTATCACTGTCTGTATTAGTCTGTCATTTGCAATCCCTATTTAATGTACAGCGCTGCATAATATGTTGGCGCTATATAAATCCTGTTTATTATTAATAATAATAATATTATTAAAAATAATAATAACAGAAGGGGCGGATGGGCGGGAAACTTTGTTCTTCCAAAAGAGCGCCTCTAACTTCCGTCCTGCCCCTTTTAATTCATCCTATGCCTAATCCCCTCCTACTTCACTCTCCACACAAGCACAGCCCCTCCTAGCCTTTTTTTAACCCTTAACACCCCATGGGCTAGGCCTAGCACCCTGTCATGTAGGCCCTGTGGCTAATTTCTAACGGCTAAGGGCCTCTCTTTAGTACCTTTTGCAAATTACGGAATTTTACAAAACATAACTGTTTTTGTGCATGAAAAAATGTCCAGTGTTGGTGGTCAATGGGAGGAAAAATTACCTGGAGTCATTAGTGAAAAGAAACAGAAAAATGTACATCGAAAAAGAATGCCCAGACATTGTCTAGAGGGGATCATCTAATAGGGATTAGTGGAAGGACAACAGTGCCCATTGCAAGATTTATTGGGAACAATAGTGCTGATCGATCAAATGATCAATACCCTACATAACTAATTCAATGGGAGCTCTCACCATGGTTTACAACCAATGAAAAAGCTGATTTACTTTAGCCCATTGGAGCAGTCAGGGTGGAGAGGTGCTTGATTAGGCAAAGAATGGCCATTCTCAACCAATGTTCAATCAACATAAATCAACTGAACATGGATCACAAGTTCCCTAGCTTTCAATACATTTTCCTTTGCTTATAATAGATTTGATGATTGTAACCTTAACTGTGATACAGAAAACAATTGAGTGAACATGTACCTAGTGTAGGGAGTGTGCTAATTCACCTCCTAACATCTGATGTGCTGCATACCCTTAAAAATTGTAGATACAAATAAAAAGACTGAGAAAGAGTAGGGTATTTTTGATGCAGCAGTGTATTAAATAACACAAATGTAGACAAGGTTACACAATGTTGAATCACACAGCAAGAGTATAAATTACAGACTCTCATTAAATCCCTAGGAGTGAACATGTATGTTAATGCCAAAGCACTTAATGCATTACCAAAATACACCAATGTTTGGCAGTTGTGGATATTCTGTATAGTTTGGATAATTACTACCTCTACCAGGGTATTTTGCTATCAGTGACTGAACCACAATCTGTGTACCAAAGATGAAACCCATCCTGTTACGGAAATCCAGCATCAAACATATCACTCACACCATGCAATATAAGCCCACTGATAACATGAGCTATAGCCAACCTTGCTACTTGACCGAGGGCAATAAGGACAGCAGTCTGGCTCCACCAATAAAGATAAAACTAGTGCAAAACAAATTACAGTACTAGCAGCAGCCATACAGATTCTACTAAAATACATTTATTCCTTCACTATGTTGCAGAGAAAAGACATCCTTTAAGAAACAGAGAATGTAATGGTAATTATGTATAAAGTAGAAATGTATGATTCAGTGCCTTTTGGAGGTTAGGAGGGATTTATTTTTCTTTTGTGTAGACCATTCAGCAGCAGTATTCTTGGAAAGGTTGAAACCCAATAGAGATTTGTCCTATTTTGAACTTTATTAAAGTGGACCAATCACCAAAAATGTATTTTGAGTAATAGGACTTCGTATTCACTTAGATTTCAATTTTTATTTTGTGTTTTTTTTTTAATAAATTATATAAATGCAATATGGAATACTTATACTACATATCCCAGGAGGTCGGGGGATCCTTTACAAGATGCTGGTGGAAGTGGTCCGTACGTGCATGTCATTGGGCGCTTGGTCATTTACATTTGTTGAACACCCACTGATGATGCCAAACCCAACCTTGCACATGCACAGACCAAGATTGGCTAGAATGCTGGTAGTAGGGGGAAGATTTATTACTTTTTATTTAAAAGTATTTACTTTTAAGTAAAAGTATTACTTTTTATTTAAGTATTTAAAAAGTAATTACAATCTTTAAAAAGGTGAGTGATCAATCTTTTCACCAAAATTGACATTTTTGGGGATAGACTTGCTTTAAGTATCAAACTTCATATGTGATTCATGTAATTAGAAAAACATCCCCATGACAATGCAAATATTTTGCAAAGTAAAACATATAACATTCCATTTCTACACCTGTACTCAGACATGTATATCATGATATATATTTATATAGTACAGTACATGGTTAAAAAATACTCCCCCTGCCGCTCTCTCCGCTCCTCCAATGACCTACTAATGACTTCCTCACTCATAACCTCATCACACGCACGGTTATCCCTATTTAATGTACAGCGCTGCGTAATATGTTGGCGCTATATAAATCCTGTTTATTAATAATAATAATAATAATAATAATAATAAATACAGTATGATAAACTATTGCACTTTGGTTCCAGGCACTAATGAGATATCGTATATGCAAATGCTTATACAAACTTGTCTAGCAAAAATATAATTTAACTGTCGACAAATTTAGAATAATTGGACTAGAGCTCTGAAGCTTTGGATGCCAGATGTACAAATAATTCATTGTATCACAGAATAAAAGAAAACTGTGCCAATCTACATAATATGTGTTGTATTAATTACTTTCTCGGTTAAACATGGGAAGATGTTATACATGACTAAATATTCATTATACATGGATAAGCAGGACTGGTTTGTTCAGTGTAAGCTGTATTGTGGGAAAGAAGCAGACAGACAATACATTTACATACTGTATATATTAGGCAATAATAATATTGCACTTACCAGCTGTAGTATTCTTCCTGTGCCAAGCAGTTATGGTGAACAACCCAAGATCATTTTTTTTCTAAGTAAAGCTCCTGACTATTATCTGCCATAGACTAAAGCAAAATGGTCAAGGTAAAAGTTGTAAGTTATCCATCTCAGACTGATGGTAGCAAGCCAGCCCCTCTGTAATAAAGACCTGGGAGCTGCCCTCTAGTGGGCTTTAGAAAAGAAGTACTGCTGGAGATCACTTTAGTGTGTATTAGGTTTTTTATGGCAAGTTATTGCCATTATATTAATAATGTATATTTATATATTATACACAGATGTGTCATTTAAATATATTTTTATATATAACAGTTATATATTGTATACATATTTATAAAAATTTGCTTAGTGACTATTTAAACAAAAGTGCTTGTTTTGTTGTTCTGTGAGGATTAAGATGAACAAATGTACTTAAAAGCTATTAAGTATTAATATTTGGATGCAATATTTAGGACACACTTTAACACCCACCCAACTTAATGATATTATTGAGCTCTTTCACCATACGGTTTGGTATGACACCAGGAACCTCCAGTTATCTTATCTTCCCCAGCGGTTCATTTCTTTCCAGTTTTATATGTCTAAAAGCGGTACATTGTTTTTCATGAAAATTTATTTTACAGTATAATATAATAGTATGAGTATAATAAAGTTTGGAACACAAAATCATGTAAAAACAATAAACTGAATAAATTAAAAAATGTATATATTGAAAAAAAAATGTAATAAAAAAAAATACATATTATACTCATACTATTATATATACTGTTAAATAAAAGTTTTTGAAAACAACGTACTGCTTTTCCAATTTATTGCCTTCAATACAGTTATTTTGTGTTGAATGCAATACAAATGGATTTTGAATTTCCCGCCCCACCGGCAACGTACACACGCACTGACGTCACCGGGAACTCCCCAGTGACTCATCAGATGCAGAAGCAAGGAAGAAGAAAGAAGACTGAGATTGCGGCGATGGACGGAGCGGGACCCCGGCGGATCAGGTAAGTGCTCTATTTACTAACCTTCCCATAGGTTTACGTACCCTGAGTGTGACTCGGGGTTACTACTTTTAGCAACTGTTTTCTACCCCGAGTCACACTCGGGGTTACCTTTAGGGAGGTAATACCCCTCTGAATGTATATAGTTAGGTATTGGGGACTTAAGGCTGGATGACTATTTGTAGTTACTGTATTTATACCCTATCTTTTTATTCTGTAAGTATTCTGCAAAGTTGTATTGGAACGAGACGTCCGACTACTCCTGATATTACTGGAGTAATTGGTTTTAGTAACTGATCAAGGTGTTTTACCCATCTGTTATGTTTTGTTCTTGGTTAAGTCATTGATTTTGTTGACCTGACTTTTTTTGATTTGGGATTACATTTGGGACAACCTTTATGTAAGGAAATGTGTTTTCACTTTGTATTTAGGGGTCGACATAAAGAGGTGCAAAGTGCGCTGCTGAAGGCTTTGGACCCTCGTCAACCAAAAAGGACGTTCACAGGGCCCCAAGTCAGGCATTGGGATGTTATAAATTAGGTTAATGAAAAATGAGAAAAACACAAAGACAGCCTGCTGTCACAAAATATACTTTATTTACATAAATAATATAAAATAAATTATTAAAACTAACATGTTGTTTGAATAATCAAAAGCCATTCAAAGACACAAAACTATCATTTTAAGGCCATGCAGCCATTAATCCCTTTAGGTAATGATTTATGAAAGAAGTAAAAAATATGGATCTATGGGTGCTTTTTTGATAAAAGAAGTGTTTCCATGTTCTGTGTAGTTTCTCATCTGTCAGGACTGACAACTAATGCAGTGAACAGAATTCACTAGTGATGCACAAGAATAACATAATAGGCATTCACTTAAGCCTTTAGTGAACTTTATATTTGTTTTTTGGACAATTAAGTAGGGAATGTTCAGAATAATCCGATGACAACTGTAAGAAGAAATGTCACCGTTGAAAGTTTTCACAGATTAACAGATGACACCTGTCCACAATGAAAATGTCAAAATGGGATTCCTTCAAATAAGACACATACAGCAAAAAACACCTATGGTATGTAATTAAGTCCTATTTCATTCCTATTCCAAAAAATAAATATCTAGAATCCCATATTTTTTCTGCTTTTACTTGTGGAGAGGTGGGCTATCCAGTAATTTGCAGACCCTGCAGAAAAAGGCAAGGTTTGGTTAAGATATTGATTCCTTTCTGGAATCAGCATTTGTGTTGTAGGCCCCAAATTCAAGCTAATTTATAGTGGCTGGTGACTGAGCTAGGTGCAGGGATCAGAAAATTTTGGTGGTCTGCGCCTCTGTCCCCCATATGTACACAACCCACCAACATTATGACATGACTCTGAGGGAAGTGTCTTCCCCTTTGAGAGACACACAGCTCCCCATGCATGCCTATGCTGGATTCCATGAATTTAGTGGCCCATGAGGTCGGAAAGGTTGTCGACCCCTGTGTTTTCCCCTTTAAGTGACACATGGCTCCCCATGCATGCCTATGCTGGATTCCATTGATTTAGTGGTCTGTGAGGTCAGAAAGGTTGTCGACCCCTGTGTCTTCCCCTTAGAGTGACACATGACTCCCCGCGCATGCCTGTGCCGGATTCCATGGTTTTAGTGGTCCGTGAGGTCGATAAAGTAGTCGACCACTGCTTTATCTTCATTCTGTACCTCAAGCTCCAGTCCAATTACTGTACTTTGGTATGCTCTTTAATGTGGAGTATAATACATTTTTAAAAAGTTTATGTACTTTGGATCTTTTTGATGAGTTGATAAACTGTAATAAAAGCATCTTTTCATTTTTTGTCTATAGTACATCTGATGGCTGTACACAAATATGATTTAAATATATCAGTGTATTTACATAAACATAAAACATTCCATAGATCACAATAAAAGATGGTGGTGGCATTCAAAGCGGAATGGAAAAATCAGATCACTGAGCCCGATTTATTAAAGCTCTTCAAGGCTGGAGAGGATACACTTCATTAGTGAACCTGGGTAATCCAGAAAGCCTGGAATAGATTTCTTAAAAGTCATTTGCGATTTGTTGGTAAATGTTTTCAATCCTGGATCAGATCTTTTCCAGGTTTACTGATGAAAGTGTATCTTCTCCAGCTTTGGGAAGCCTTAATAAATCAGAGTCATTTCCGCTGTTTTGTTTTTCCTGTTTATTTCCACAAAGAACAGGTGTTAAAAGTTCTCATCTATGAAGCTCTGTGGGTATTAAAATCTTAATCGGTTGTAGTTTAACAAATTTCAGCTTGCATTTATTCTTCTGCAATTTTTTTTAGAAGGTGCACACCCATTGTTTTCAAATATCCAGTTTATGCAGCAAAAGCAAAATGCTTTTAAATAACAGTGTGAATGGATGCTAATTGTAACCTGTATACATTAATGCCAATGGTGGACTGCTTCTAAAAAGTTTTGGACAGACTGTGTCTAGTACCAATCATTTCTCAATCATTGGGTCATAAGTAGTTATGGTAATGGTAAGGCTATATGTGGACCATGGATATAGAGCTGTTTACTGATGTGGCAGGTTCTACAGGATTTGGAGCGTATTGAAAGGGTAGATGGTGCATGGCGGCATGGCCGCAGGAGTGGGTAGAAGCAGAGTTGGTTATGAACTTAGTGGTGTTGAAACTGTTTCCTATTGTGGTGTCCGTTGAATTGTGGGGAGAGGCACTGGCACACAAGAAGGTGAGGTTTCAATGCGATAACCTCTGTAGTGCGGCTGTTGCGGCGAAATGTCTTCAGCATATTATTTATTTGTTTGCAAGTCATATTCCTGGGGTGAGCAATGCCATAGCTGATGCCTTATCTCGTTTCCAGTGGGACAGGTTTCGCATGTTGGCGCCGGAAGCAGAGGAGAACGGGGAGCCTTGTTCAGAGGTGTTGTGGAGGCTTGCACTGGATTGATTGGTAATATGATTCTGAGGTCGGTAGTGAGCGGACTTGGGGGGGCTTATGCTGCAGTCTGGTTAGAATGGGAGCAGTCATGCAAGCAATTGGGGGGTTGGAGGACAGGGGTAGGGCCGGTACATTTGCTGTTGTTTTGGTTGGCTCAGGCTTTTACTAAAGGGGTGTCTGTTGCACCCCTATAGTAAAACCCCTGGGCATCCATTATTAAGAAATTAGCTGGGATGGCCTTTTATTGTAAGTTAAAATGGGGGGCAGGATTTTACAAAACATTTGTGGTACGGCATGCAGGTAAAGGTTACAGGAAAGGGAGGCAGAAGGCTGATCTTAGAAGACCGGTGTCATTGGAGCTGTTATGGGGTTTGTTGACTGTTTTGGGAAGGGTGTGCACGGGAGGTTATGAGAGATTGCTGTTTAGGGCGACTTTTGTTTTGGCCTTTTTTGGGGCTATGAGTATTGGGGAGTTGGTCAGCCCGGTCAGGCACCAGGCTGGGGGCGTGCTGTTTTAGGATGTGACATGGACACCAGATGAGGTGAGTCTAATCATCCAGAAATCCAAGCGGGTAGAAGTTCGGCCAGGAGGACGGCAGCTGGGGTTCTCCAGAGAAGTGGCTACGGTGCCATGGCTTGGACTTCCCAGGATATTGTGGAGTGGTGCCGCACCTTTGAGATTTGTGTCATAGGACCGACCCCTGGATGTGGTAGATATACATGCCGGGGGTAATGATTTGGACCACAGGTCCATGCCGAAACTAATTAGGGATGTTAAGTTCGATTATCTCAGGTTGCAGGTGGAGTTCCCAGGGCTAGTTTTTGTATGGTCAGGCATGGTGGCCAGGACCGCATGGCAGGGATCGCACTCAGTGAACAGGGTGAATAAGGCGAGGATAAAAATTAAGGAGGTGGGCAGGTTTGTGGCCCAGAATGGAGGGTTGGTGGTTCGCTATAGAGAGTTGGAGGAGGACACCAGCAAGTTCTTATGTCAGGATGGGGTGCATTTAAATGCAGTAGGAATTGATATGTGGTTCCTGGGATTGCAGGATGGAGTACAGTGAGCTCTTCATGTCTGGAGGGGTGCTCAGGCATGAGGTTTCCCGCCTGAGCGCTGTGGCGGTTGGGGTTTAGGAGAGTAAGAGTGCCCTTCCAACCCAGTGCCCTTCCCAAATACGGCTAGGGGCCAGTGTGTGTTTTAAACAATTTTGGTTGGAGCGGAGTTTACCTTGGTTTTTGGTTATAGTGCAATTGGGCACAGTGAGAAAATGGGGTTGTGTTTACAATTGATTGGGTAGAGAAAAGTTTTATATTAGTAAGGACTATAAAGTATATATAAAGACTATATTATTGTTATATGTTCTTATATATGTTATGTTAATGGAGGTAATATTTATATGCTATTTAAATATTGTTGTAATTAATGGTTATTTATTGTTATTTAAGTTGTTTTGTTAATAAATCGGCTGCTTGCCAGCCAATTTAAATCCAAGGAAGGTCAGTATGTTTTTTTGGGGGGGCAGTAGAGGCTGGCAGGCAATAGTGGTGGAAAGCACGGTAACAGTTTAGCAGAAAAATGTTGGGGTGCGGGAAATGTTTTTTTGCTGAGAAAGCTTTTGTTGGGGTTTTTCTTTAAGGGGTAGGGGCAGGAGATCCAAACTACCATAGCCATGTGTTTTGCTTCTGGTTTGAATGCTTGTCCACTAAAAACAAAAACATTTAAATTTTCTAAAAGCCAAAGCATTCAAGCTACACTTTGATACACTGAAATCCATGTAAATGAAAATCAAAAAATTTGCAATTGAACATAAACTGTTTTCTTACCAGAGGGCAAACTGCAACAATGGAAATAGCAACTATATCCACAGAACGTCTACTATATCATAAAAAATATCTGAAAATATATCTACAAAGGAGGTATTAAGATTATTTTCCATAGTGACCAGTTTTCATAGTAGTTAAAGCTAGACTCCTATACTTAAATCCACACTATACAACTAAATACATTTGATGAGAATGTTATTGATCAACAATAATTTGGTTAATTCTTCAGGCCATAACCCCATTTCTGTCATCTGTAAAAAAAAATACAATATAGTTTTTTTTCTTATGGACAAACCATAGCATAATCTTAGTAAATATAGATTTGGTGTGGAAATAATTGGTGAACTGCCTAGACTGACTAACATCCAAAAACTTTTTATTATCTGCTGAAATGTCTTAATTAATTGTAGGGTGGTGGATTGTAAGATGCTGTAACATGCCCAAAGTACAAAGTAGTAAAGGTAAAGTAAACCTTGGCCTGCTTTAGGATTCCACAATTTTAGCAAATTCCCCGGCCTTGGCACCTGGTAATCCAACATATTTAAGAAAATTGCTGTAGGCGTAAAAGGCAGCAAGACAGTGATGGAAGAGGGATTAACTTTTAGATGGACTTTAAGGAGGGACTGCTGAATTTAGATCTACTTTAATAAATTAAATAAATGTGCTGTACAGCTTACCTGAGAGGTCACTTTGATCAAAAGATACATCTTTGGAGACAAACTTTTGCTTTTCAAGCACTAGAGACCTGTGTTAGGAGAAATAGGTCATCGTTTAGCACTCTGTTTCTAAGCATGATGAATAAAAATGACTGGCAAAGATAATAGAAATACAATACAGACATGGAATGAGGTTGAACTAGCATTCCTAAATTTAACAGGAAAGTACGTACCAGAATGACCTAGCCTGGGTTATAAACTGACGAGCCTTGTCTATTTCCTTAGCAAGTCGTTTCATATCATCACTTTCAAATATTGGAAGAACAGGATCCTTTGTAGTAATCAGAGAAAAAATGTCATTATCATGCAACATTTCAATAAACATATTTGCACTTATCTCACAAAACACTGATATTTTAGACTGTGTACAAACATAGGACATTTAGAAAATGTCATATGCTGTATCTGCACACTATATTTTCAGGTGAGTTCTGGCTAAGCATTGCACATATTGTTTATCTGAGCATTGAAGAAGAACAATATAGCACTAGAGTAAAATATGCACTTTGCTATAACAAATAAGTGTTTTTGGAATTATCAAGTCGGACCATAGGAGGGCCAGAATCCAAAGGCCCTGTCTTCAATGGGTGTCATAACTATGCAGGAAAATTTCACCCCTTTCCTTGATTGCCTATAAGCATGGGCCTACTATGGCTAATAGAAAATCTGGCCTTGATTGTATACTATAACTACATGACACAAATAGTACGGCTTGTGAAAAAGGCACTTTTTATTTTTGAATATCTACATATGGGTTGAATTTCCAGTTGATTTCTGCAAAGTATGTAAACCCCTCAGATGTGGAAGGTACAAACATTTTCTTATTTTCAGGCTTTTGAAACCTTTTCATTCACTTATAATTCCTGCACTCAACACATTCTCTGTCCTTATAAATGCACTGCATCTTTGGGGGGCAGCAATTGGGGTCACAGTGGCTGGACTACAAATATGTCTTGTTCCTCTCTTTTACATGGTGGATGGGGGACATTAGTAGTTTAGTAGATTATAGTTCACTAAACTTCGAGATTGCATTCAGACTGGCGCTGAGGTTGTGGTGTGGTTACCCCTTCCTCATGCCATGGAACCTTGCCTACGGGGAGACGCTCAGTACTGCTTACTGCCGCTTAGAGTCAAATCTACAGACACTGCGGTGTGATGGACTGAGAGGCCGGTGAGGTGCCAGTTACACGTAGCTGGACACTTACCTTCTGTAACCCTCAATTTCCCTGGAAAGATGCTGGCAACTGGAAATGTGGGAGCCTGTAGGAAATGCATTTTGTCCCTCCCCCCAATAAATTTTTATACCCATTATTTCACCCTACCTTGTCACTCATGGCTTTCCCCTTATTCATTATGAACCCCAAAATCTCTGTAGGAAGAGAAAAATGTAACTGCAAGTGGGGGACTCTTGTGGCTAACTCCTCCTAAAATTTCATTACTACGTCGCGACATCATGAGATACAAAAACTATACCTGTCATACCATGCTAACCTGTCACACATAGCTGGCCACTTACTTTCTGTGAACCCCAATTCCTCTTTACCAGTAGTAGAAGGGAAATGTAGAATTAGTGGGGCACTCTTGTAGCTAACTCCCCCTAAAATTTCATCACTACCGCGCCATCACAACATATGAAAAACTATACCTGTCATACCATGCTACCCTGTCACACATAGCTGGCCACTTACCTTCTGTGAACCCTAATTTTACAGGAACGAAGGGATGTAGGGACCTGAAGATGAAGTAGTAAAAACATGTACCCCTTGGCTATCTGTCACATGCATTGCATTTCTCTGGAAGTATCCATTGCAGAGATTTTGGGGTACATAAAAGGTTAGCGGCCCCCTATAACTGACAGGACGCATTGTATGGTGTAGTTTCTGCTCTTTGGTACAAGAATGGTGAGTGGGGAGCAATATATGAGCGGCCCGCACTGTATGAAAACTTTAGTTTTGTATCTGTCATTATGAAAATTTTTCATTAATAAAATGACCATCAAATCATGACTGCAGAAGTTCTTGATATGTCATTTCCTTTATATGGTGCATGTACGTTACGATAACTAAAAACATTTCAGTTTCATTTCATTTAAATAAAACTATTCTAATTTTAAACATTAACAACTTTAATGTTTGTTTGCATTGTAAAAAAAGGTTGGGCACTCCTTATCTAGAAAAAACACCCCTAACCCATGCAGTAGGGAGGGAGACCGACTGTAGAGGTAAATGTTTGTGTTCTCCTGAGTTTAGCTTTAGGTCAAGTGACCAACCTATATTCCACTTGTAGATCATTAGGTCCCTCTTTCAGCAAAAATCTCCAATACATCCTATAATTGATCACACATTTATTACCAGAAATTGTACAACATATCTGGAGAAAATACAGTACATACATCTTCATCTGTGAATCCCTCTGTTAGCATTCTGTGTGCAGCAAAATGACCGTCCATATGTCCATGAGGTGAATGGAATCTCCCACCTGAAAGACTTGCCAGTTTCTTTAGAAATTCATTGCCTGCTCTAAATAAAGTTTAGAAACAAAACAATAATTTTAAACTTGGTTTATAAATGAATTCATATTATGAAACCAACAAACGTGTTTCACATTTTGCACATTTTGTTTAAATTTAGTAGACAGCAACACTGACAGCCTATGAAGAATATATTAATATTTCAAAAATAAAGGATTATCGTTATTTGCAAAGTAAAGTAAAAATAAATTAATAATCTCTCATTTATTATGCATGGATTAAATTAGTATATATGGATTATATTGTAGTACCTTTCTGAAGTGTTAAATGAAACAGTGTGAACTTTGACACCATGAGAACTTAGAAGTTGCTCAGCCAGTAAAAGGTTGTAGCTGTTGTCTGGTTTTCCATCTGTCAGAAGGTAAATGGCTTGGACATCCAGATAGGAAAACCCCTTCTGAAATCACAAAAATGAAAAGATTTTGATTAGGTACTTTATCAAAGGTCCAAAGCTACATACGTCCCTCGTCCTCCTCTCTTTCCTCTCCATAGAACAGAACAGCGATGTGTGTACAGCGCTCATTTATTCATCTGTTACTAGAAACAATCATAAAAGATTGTTTCCAGCAACATTCCTTCATTCATCGGACATCTGTAGAGGATACTGATAATGTTTGCTTTTATGTTTGTTTTGCAATGCTGACTTCCAATCTGAACAACTCTTAAAATGCAAAAAAAAAATAAACTAATAGAACCAAACAGTCATTATTTCTTTGTTTGTTCGGCTGGGGAAGAATTTGACAAAAAAATTTACATTCTGATTTTTACAATATAAATATGAGGGTGACACCAATGGGTATACCCTGCAGTGATATTACTTCAATTGTCACCTCTAGTTTTCCAGCCTGTTTAATATGAAGGAGATTCACCACTTTGTTGAACTCTTGTCTGTGAATTAACCGTCCTCTAAAGGACCATTCAGTGCAACAGTGTCTGATGCACAAATTAAAGTGCACAGTACATAACCTCCCACTCCCAGCCTAATTTCTGCTGAGGAAATATTGGAAGGTAATATAAATATAAATTCTACTCCACTTGTATACGTACAGTATTACCCATTTATAATTTTTGGATACATGCAGTGCCTTCAGAAATATTAAAATGTTTTTAAGTATTCTTAAAAATGTAGATATTGCTGACAATAAAAGTGACTTGGATGTGACCTAACATTGGCAAATGCAAATTTATTTAGAAAAGTTAGTTCACCTGAAAGTTACATGTCACATTTGCGTAATTTATTGTATAACCCCACTGCTAAGTAGCACCCCAGTGACCTTTTCATTGCTCTGTTATTTGTCAGATTTTATCCTGTTCAGAATCCAGCACTTAGACAAATTACCAAGATATAATAAGAGGACAGCAATGACTGGATGGCAGTGGCAATCATCCAGTAAGCGGATTGAGTATCTCCGGACAGGCAAAGATAAAGGACATCAAATTTCCATAGTTCTGCCAACCAGTAGGAAGTGCTAATAATATAAGGACAACTCTAACAAAAACTTCCATGGGTAACTGAAAATAGAAAAAAAACATACACCCACCAACCATCTGATGGTTTTCATTCAGTTAAAATCTACTTCTGAGTTAGTGAAAACAATCATCATTGTATACATCTATTATGTCTATTAAGGTTGAACATTCCTCAATACATTTTTTATATTGGTATTAAAGACAACCAAAAGTGCAAACAGTGACATCCTTCTGATAATTTCTTTTTGTTTGGATATTACAGTCGCATGTGGGTATTTATTGCAATATATTGAATGTTCGCCAACCAGTGAACCCTTTATTTATAGATATTATAAATATATGATAATTTTATGATGTCACAGGCAGGTCCAAAGCTTTGACTCATGGTGCTATCCCCCCTTCCTTCACACAAACATGGAAGTCGTAGCCAGGCCACTGGGTATACGCAAGGCCTTAGGCACCTGTAATCCAGCTCTAATTGATCTAAGCAACCTAAGGTAAAATTTTAGTTTGAAAGACAGATAAAAATTATTGAATAGCTTCCAGCAGTGATACATTGGTGGTAACCCAACAATAACAGAGTAGTAACTGGCAGGAGGTCATTTCTTCTACTGACTACCACTGGTATCGGCATCTCTAGGATGGCAATAATACCAATATAGAGTTAAGGGGATGATAAACCTTTTCACTGCATATTACCATAGAAAGAGTTTCCAGTTCAATAAAGGGAAGTGATCTCTGTATAGATACAGAAATATCAAGTTTATTGTTTGTTGTAAAGTTTGTTGTATTTATTGGTTACTGATATTTCTGAATTAGCAGTGACAGAAATAAGGCAGCAATAAATCTATATTACTGCAGCATTAAGGCTTTGGAAATTGGCCTCTTAATTTAATAACATATTTAATATATAATGTTTAGTTGTATTTTAGATGAACTTGTACTATACAAGTTACATTGAAAATGTTTTAAATAGGACACAAAGGTCAATAAAATATGCCAAAAGAATCTAACCTGTTTCTGCTTTGTCCAAAAGAATAAAAAATGTTGGCCAGAGGTGTTGTGTAAAGTCCAACTCTGGACTGTTGTTGAATATACCCATGCAGTTATTCCTACCCTCCATTACGCACTGAATCAATCAAACGCTAGTTGGGCTAAGGATAAAGCAAAAAGTACAAATACTTGCCTCACACTGCACTTCCATCCCTGGCTGGTCACAGCTCTCTGATGTCACTACATACATTGCTGAACCAGCTGTCCTGTGTTGTATGTGAGAACAGTGAGGGACCAGCCACATTCTGAAGCACTGGATATCAGTGCCAGCCGGGGTTCGGCAAGGAATAGGGTATGTTTAAGTACATATTTCTTTTTTCTCTAGCTAAACAATCTTTTCCCTGTTACAATGAGCCTGATTTAATAAAGCTCTCCAAGGCTGCAGAAGATACACTTCCATAAGTGAACCTGGGCGATCCAAAAAACCTGGAATGAATCTGGTCTAGGATTGAAAACATTTCCTAACAAATAGCAAATTACTTTTAAGAAATCCGTTCCAGGTTTGCTGAATCCCCCAGTTTCACTGTGGAAAGTGTATCCTCTCCAGCCTTGGGGAGCTTTAATAAATCTGGCCCAATGTGTGGGAGAAACCACTACACTGGCAAGCTGAAGCCAGTACAAATGCAGTTCATAGTCCACTTACCTCCAGGGCATGGACAATACAAGAGTCTCCTCGAGGCTGTAGCTGGGAGATCCATTGTACAGCATCTTCACATGCTTCATCAGTGGCCTCCACCAAACACTCCTGCCATTGCTCAATATTCTCTGAAAAGCTGATCATATTGAACCTGTATATCAGATAGATCACAGAACAAGGCGTCACATCTCTTATTTGTTAAATATATTTGCAGAACCTTGAATGCTGGCTTATCCTTTTAACCTCAATGTCTGTTTCCATGGGCTTTAACCCGTTAAACACAATGTAAGAGGATGACATATGCATAGTGCCTTGGTTGTATACTACTACAGCCATTTGGTTATATACTACTACTTGACAGAAGGAGATGTCTACATTTGGATAGCATTTTTACAACTAGTAAACATAGATCATGGTTCTTCACATGTATTCACATTTCCACATACCATATGTTTCTAGCCCTCAGTTGTTCCCATAGCAGTGTGATCAAACCCTTCTGCAACTCTGCTAGAAAAGGAGCCATGGAGCTGGATGAATCAATTATTATGCAGACTTTATTCTCTAATACCACACCAAACAGCTGGCGACTCCCTGAAAAATAGATCAAAAGTCCAACTCAACTACCAAAGCAAAGTAAAGCAAGATTAAATGCATTCATATGTTTAAAGAAATGCATTTCTACATTATATTAGGAAAAAACAAAACATAGTTAGAATCTTTTAATATTGATCAATCTATTCAATAATAATATTCGATTAATATTAATTCGATTATTCGATCCATTTAAGTAGTTTTGAAGAGTTGAATGGTTTATTACAAGCAGGAATATTTTGCCTTCTGTGTCCCTACTGTGTATTTTGGTCAGTGATAAACAACATATTGGAATTCAATATTTATTTATACCAGAGTAAGGTTATGTACAGACATCAGACGATTCTTGTCCAATAAGGGCCGCAGGGTGTACGTAGACTTAGGATTAAGGTTAAACCTTAAAATTAAGGTTAGATTTTCTGTCATTGTTTCTTTGTTATCTCTTGTCTCCTTTGTCATTATTATTTCTGCCACCATACGAAACAAAAAAGAATTTGGCTTGCTAAAAAATTTAAAGAGGGGCTATAGGCAGCTTTACACCCCACTGTATTACTGGGGTATTCATTTTTATTTCTACGAACTATATTGGTGGTTTTTTAGCAGTCTCTGTGCTTATTTTAGTACTAGTCCATACCTCCACATCCCCTTTCCGGATTTAGAGGCTAGCTTATTTTGGTGTGGGGAAAAATGTATCCAGAAAAGCAATAAAAAATAATTTTACCAATGGGGGCACTTCTAGTTAGAGTTGTTTAAAAGGGAAATTCCCCTTATCTGTTGTTGTGTCTACTGGATAGGAAGTTAGGGTAATCTACCTAATAGGATCAGGACTGAAAAAAGTCAGGGGTTGTAACAATTTTTTTACTCTATTCAAAGACAAAAAGAAAAAAAAAAAATAGGCTTTACTGAAATAATCATTATACAATAGAGAGTGTAAAGAAATTACCAGATAAAAGCCACTGCAATCGCTGAATGTAACGTTTTAAAACCTTCTCAAGTTGCTCAATATAGTCCTCCAGCTCTTTGGGCTGAAATTGAAGGTGTTTTACCACTCCCTGTAAAAAACAAAACAAAAAAAACAAGTATCAGCCTTTAAAAGTCAGATAAATAATGAATACATATGCATGTTTCCTAAATGGAACAAATGGAATAATAAATGGAATAAATTGAATTATAAATATGTCACAGGTGTCAAACACAAGGCCCTTGGTGGCCCTCGATGCCCTGAATCCCCGGCAGTTCCAGCTGTTTTTACAGGAGGTAAGTGCAGAGCAAGGAGACGTTTTTTTTTAGCTTTGCTCATTTCATCCAAAGCAAAGGAAAACTCTCATCTGAACTGTCAGATCCAACCTGGCTTTGTGATATGTTTTAAATTTCAGCCTCTAATGTGATTTGAGTTTGACACCCTTGATCTATGTATTTGTACATGATTGGTCAGTTTTCAGGAAGTTATTGTGGATGTTAACTTCTCTTCCCAGTCCTTAAAGGATCTATCCTTGTCTGTGCTGGTTACACATTATATCATCAAAATCAGCTTATAAAAAGAACCACTATGGCATACCAGCTAATGTCCCATAGTACTATTGTTAACAAAGAAAAGGGACAAGGACTTACAATTTGTTGTGTCAGATAAAATTAATACCATAGAAAATATTATTTATCTAATAAATGTTTAATAGCTCATAAATAGAATAAAGACTGCTACCAACTAATAATTGCAATACATGTTACACATAAGGCTTAGTACAAATGCTCGGTTAATGTCACTCAAAACTATCCTTTGTGACCAGTGTGGGTGACACTGGAAAGAATGATCAGTGTACAGGTAGACAGCCGAGCAGCCTAAAATCTTCTGTGGAAAGAGAAAGTACAGGTTTAACGGAAGGCATCTGCTGAATCACTTTTATTAGTAAAACAATTGTTGTCGTTATCAGTTGACATCATGGGGCACCTGTAAAACATTTACCCTATTTTTTAAAGCTACCCAAGGCTGGAAAAGATACACTTTCATCAGAGAAGTTGGGTGATCCAGCAAGCCTGGATTGGATTTATTAAATGTTTGTTAGCAAATATTTTCAATCCTGGACCAGATTCATTCCAGGTTTGTGGGATCTCCCAGCTTCACTGTTAAAAGTGTATCCTCTTCAGCCTTGGGGAGCCTATTATCAGGCCTATTGTCTCCAGTGGATAAAATCTAGCATCTGTACAGAGCCTAACCCATTAAAAAAGTAACACGAAAGCCCCATAACGAGTCAGGCTTTAGGCTGTATTTATATCAAATATCCAAATGATTATCCACAATGGAATTTGACCCAAACAGGGTCAGACCCAGGCCTACATCAACCAAATACAAAACAATATTGATTATGATTATAAAGTATGATGAACCTAATTAATTTTCATGCACAATGCACATAAAAAATTATCAATAATCTATAGCTGAATAATAACCTGCTTCGTGAATGAGATCCAGATAATAAATAGACACAAAAAGTAAACCAGAAGAATATGAAGGCATCCATAGAATTACAAAAAAAGTAAAACATTAAGATGAATACAAAATAACAGTAAATGTATAATTCACAAAGCTAAGACAATAGACAAAGATATCTAATTTTTTGAAAAATGCAAGATATTTTTAACTGGTTCCATTAAGATTTGAAAATTACAAATCACTAAGATTTGTCTTTAGGCTGTGGGAAATGTGTGCTCCTATGAACAATCACTTGTGTTGCACTACAAGATAATCTGGTATTCAAGTGATCTTTCCCACCCTTCTATATTGGCCAAACACACACATTCATCCACTCTCAACTTCTATGTCTGTAACCAATCAAAAATATTTTTGGGCAGGCCAATCATGCATACATTGGTGCCCACTATCTAAAGTCTGTAGTCATTTTAACTC
>NC_092864.1:72311519-72331932 GCF_032062135.1 Pyxicephalus adspersus | reverse complement strand
TCCAACGACTTTCCTCGTTCGTCGGCGTCGTTGGTTACTTTTTTTACGAACGATTTTTGCCCAATCGATCGTTCGTCGTTCGTTTTGAACGATAAAAATTGGAAGTGTGTACGCACCTTAAGAACAGACCAAGGAATTTTGTAGCTGATCAAGGTAAATGTCAGCCCTAGTAAATTTGGGCTAAAGTTTTACTTCTGATCATTGATGCAATAAATCATTCAGACTTGGAGTGAATCCAACTGCAGAGAAATATCAAACAACTGATTTCTGGGTCCTTAATCAGATATGGACAGATTGTCCTATGTATAAATGATCAAGCAAATCAGATCAGGTGCTCCCAAATGTCTAGTGATTTTCCCCATCCCACGGAAGGACAGAATAATGTACATGTATGTGGCATGTTTTGGGAGTTCCATTTGTAAAATCAATCACACTGGACAATGGAATGCAACTTGACAGCGAATCTGGTTGTGTGTAATAGGCCTATTGTTACATTGAAAGGCACAGGGACTATATTCCAAGGTCAAGGGGAAAAAGGTTGGATCCATGTTTGCCCAAAGCCGTTTCATAGGAGAAAAAGTACTTAGTTGTAGTTTTATTGTAAATAATAATTTTGGTTCATCTTTGTCCTTCTTCCTTTTAATTCACAGTATCTCAACTGTTTACATCACAGCTCCAATCTTTACAATATAAAACTAAACAATCTTTCTACAACTCTATAAAGCTAATAGGAGAAAATTTGATTTTAATACTAAAACATTTTTGGGAACTGCAGCCTATGCTAAAAGACTCTTTAGGCATACCCTAAACTACCTTATCTATTCAGACCTGTAAAATGTCTATTACTACTACCTATATATACTAATAGTCACTGACAGTATACAGGTAGTCCCCGGGTTACATACGAGAAAGGGACTTTTGTATATAGGTTGGAAGAGTTACATTCATTTAATAAATGCAATTAGGAGAGATGCTTGTTTCAACACATTATTAGGCAGTGTGGTGTCAGTTACTGTAAAAAATTCCTCCTCCTCCTGTGAGCTAATTTGTTCAAACATAAAAGACTTACATTGATCTCCACACTTGGAAAAATAGTGCAGTATTTTGCAGAAACGTGTTTGTGTAATGTGGGCACCAGCTTCTTCTGATGAGTGCAGTCTGGACCAGATACCAACTTGGTGAGTTGTAACTTCAGTTTTTTCAAACCATACTTTTTCAGCCACTTTTTGGGAAAAAAAATAAAATAGTAACACGAATATTAAGCAGAATTTTTAAATTTGTAAATTAGAACATTTTGTATTACTGTCATTAACTGAAAATATTGAGGTGTAAGGCCTTAAGTATTAGAAGGTATGTACTGTGTTTACACACTACTTGTGATTATATAGTAGAAACTGGGTTAATTATGAACAACGAACAAAACATTTGTGCAACCAGGCAACCAGTGCACCAGGCCATGGAAATGTGTAGTCTTAGCAATGATGTGTTTATCACTGCCAGCTAATGTTGGTAAGGGATCTTCCCATCTATGGCCAGCCTCCATCTATGGCCAGCCTCCATATAAATTACTATAGTGTACTCAGTGTTTCAGCTCTAAAGGCACTTGGCTAGGACAGTACTGCTAAAATGAAAGATAACAAAGAAAAACAAGTTCTCATAAACGTACATTCATTTTACGGTAAATCCAAAGATTCCCTGTTGTCAGTTGTATACAGAAGGGAAAGACCAACTTTTCTGCTTTGTCTGATAAGGAACCTATTTTGCAAACATGATCTCCAACGGGGAGATTTATACTTTTATCATTTTAAAGCTTTATGTAATGGAGGAACTTGCCAGTGCCATCATGTATTAATGTATGTATAGTTAGATTACCCAGTAAACTGTCTTGATAGTTTAAAAGACTTTAAATTTAAAATTAGAATTTAAAATGTATGTTCTCTCTATCAGTTCCACTTTAGGCCTCCCAGAATTTATGTCCAGTTGGGAAATCCACTTACACCGTGATGACTTTAGAACCTTCTGCGTCTTAATCCTGAAGCTCCCACTTTTTATGCATTACATAATATGTGTTAATGGGAATTACTTAACACAGACAGTAGTGAGCATTACAGAAAGGCAGAGCATTCATTGATTAACCAAGTCAGATATAAAAGGCACAAATGAAAGCAGAACTGTAAATATTATAACATAATTACAAGTGATTTTTTTTAATATTAAAGTGAAAGTACCTGAATTTGACTTTGTATCAGCCCCATATTCTACTGCACAGTCCATTAAGCAGATCCCAGGGTGGTAGAATAGTGTGCTACAGTATAATATGTATTCTGAGGGTAAAAAGTTACAAAATAATATCTTACTGCTTTGGATGAACAACATTCTTCTTCTTTGGGTAGTACAATGAAAGGAATACGTTTCCTCACAGTTTTGGTTGCTGGATAGTCTTTATACACCACTCCTATGGGATAAAGGCAGAATGGGATAAATAATGAAAAAATACTGGAACAAATAGGAGTAAACTTTGTTTTGGGTAGATCAGTCAGGCAGGAAAACTGCTTCTTTTTGCAAATCTGCATGGATCTTTATACCATATCCCAGGCCCAATCATTAAGGGCACCATTTCCCAGGAGGGAAGCTATTAGATTGTACCTCTTTTCTATTGGTATGCCTTTACTTCCCATGCCTGACTGCAAAGCATTGCACACTACAGATTTCAGTGGGACAAGGACCTGGCCTGGATGGTTTCATGCTGGGTTAAACACCATCTTGGATATTTTAGTTCCTCACTTTCTAAAGGCTTTTAATCTGATTTCAGCAGGGGGGAGACTCCCTCCTGATTCCATTATGGCACACATCTCTGTCATACCCAAGAAGGACTAGGACCCGGCTTCTTTGAAAGCTGTAGACCAATTTCTTTGTCCAAACAAGACCTTAAGCTGTTTACCAGAATAATGGTTCCTAGACTGCAACCAGCCATGACTAAATTGGTTCATTTTGATCAAGTTGGGACTTCCTACTACACCTACAGCCAATGTGTCACTCTTGAACAATCTTTTCGTGTGGTCCTACTGCCTATGCTGTCTTGGGTGCAACCCTTTGAGTCACCTGAGACCAAATAACAATCAGTAGAACCTACTTGGAAAATATATGCTAAGTTTTGTCAAATCCTCCCTCTCCCCTAGTCATTCATCTTTCCCCCTTGGGATGGAAGATCTGGGTTTATGCGGACTGCAGTCCTGTGGCCTCTGTAGGGCAGTGTTTCTCATCAGTTTTAACATGAGCAAACCCTAGAAATAACTTTCAGGGTATAACTTATGGGCAGCGCGGTGGCTCAGAGGTGGCACTCTTGCCTTTGCCTTTGGGTCCCAGGGTCGAATCTCGACCAGGACACTATCTGCATGGAGTTTGCAGGTTCTCCCCATGTCTGCGTGGGTTTCCTCCCACATCCCCAAAAAAACATGCAGTTAAGTTAATTGGCTTCCCGTCAAAAATTTTTTACCTTGGACTACATTAATGGCATATGACTATGGTAGGGACATTAGATTGTGAGCTCCTTTGAGGGACAGTTGGTGACATGACTATGGACTTTGTACAGCACTGCATAATATGATGGTGCTATATAAAATACTGTATATTAATAATAATAATAACTTTCAGGGAACCCCTGCTTTATTTACTATATACTCAAATACATATCAGGGAGGGAGAAAAAGCAGGCTAAGTAAATTGAGATTGTGACTAGTGTGTATATGATTCAAAAAGAACAGCATAGTATAGTACAAAGTAAATCTTAACACGAACAGAGACCTACTATGCTAGTTCAACATCTAGACATCTGCTCCTAGGATAAAATACAAAGATTCCATATTTAGTTAGCATACAGAATATCAATCGCAAATGAAGAGAATGGTCACTTGTCTCTTTTCCAAACGCTTTTCACTTCAAGGGCTTCCTCAGGGGATAGAGGAGACATGTATGTGTTGTATTTGTAGGTGTGGTTCATGCAGGGGTGTTGAATAAGGACAAAGGAGCTAATCAGTAAAATACATCCAAGTAAGTATTTCCAAGATGAGTATTTAGTTCTTTACAGCTGCAGGTAGTTGAGAAAATATTGGAGGGAGGGGGATCCAATATAGGTATTTTCCCCCTTTCAGGGTTTAAATGGCCAAGATTTTAAACTTAGATATGTTCTTCTTTGACTGACTGCAGGCATTACATCCCTCTGCTGGTTATTAGTACAAAATTGAATCTTCATATAATCTACCTTTGAAGTATTTACTTTTTAAATTACAATCCCTACTGACCCTAAAACTTTATCTCTAATAGAAAAACTGGATAAGGTATCTCCGGGGTAAACTTTTCAAATAACACCGAGAATGTGAACTTCATCCCCGTTAAGGCCTATTTAATGTACAGCGCTGCGTAATATGTTGGCGCTATATAAATCCTGTTTAATAATAATAATAAAAAGGCCTTAATATTACTAATCCCAAGTAGCTATGTGAGATGGTGTAACCACATTACACAGATCCAAGTTTATTATCCTGGCCATTTAAACTTTGAGAGGGAGAAGATACCTATATTGGAATGCTTGAACGATTAAGTGTAAACAAATGGGTATCCTCAACACTCTACTGGATGACTTTCGATCTGTTTTTCTTTGTAGTTTCCTTTTTTAAGGTTTTATATTTCATCATTGTTTGTGTCACTGAAACCTTTTAAATAAAGAATGTTATAAAAAAGGGACCTGTAATCACAGGCTTGCAAATTTGGATGAGGTCCACATGTAACTTCTAGACTTTGGAAGCCCAAGCTGCACTCAAACAAAAGGGAGTCTACATGAATCCCAAGTTGTTCCCCCAGGTAAGACTGAACGCCCCTGAGATGCCTCTTATCATTTTTTGGAAATGATTATTGTATTATTCTTGTTTTATTCTGGGGATGGGCAAAACCTGTGCAGGCAATTTGATGGTAATGTGCTAAACAATCAAACTGAACTGGCCCTTTCATTTAAATATTACAATATTACTAATATTACATATTACATTATAAGTACATATTGTCCTAATATTTTAGCACGGTGGCTCGGTGGTTAGCACTCTGGCCTTTGCAGCATTAGGTCCCAGATTCAAATCTCAGCCAGGGCACTATCTACATGGAGTTTGCAGGTTCTCCCCGTGTATGTGTGGGTTTCCTCAGGGTACTCTGGTTTCCTCTCACATCCCAAAAACATGCAGTTAGGTAATTGGCTATCACCCAAAATTGACCTTAGACTATATTAAAGACATATGCATATGGTAGGGACATTAGATTGTGAGCCCCTTTGAGGGACAGCTAGTGACACGACTATGGACTTTGTACAGCCCTACGTAATATGAGCGTCATATCAGCCTTTTGACCATACACCTTTTAGCCATGTGTGTGTTGTACTCATATTCTCTAGTACAGCAATGCAGCAGTAGATGGTCCAGGAAGAAATAAAACTGGAATACATAACAGCAATTATTATATCTATGACCTGTGACAAATAGTCATAGGACTGACTGTGCATAATTACAAATCCATTGACAGGTAAAAATAAACTAATTATTTAACTGGTTAAATACTTCACTTTAACTGTACTGTTCAGTTGCTGGGAGAATGATAACACCATGAAAACTCTAAGGTGCTCCAGTCAGAGCTTACATGGGAATACCAACCTTTCTCAACTCCATTTGGAATTGTTTGGCCCAAATGGCAAGATTGGGTCTGTCACATGCTACTCCATACCTGAAAGTATCTTCATGGTTATGACTTCACTCTCAGCAGTATAGAACAAACATAAGTAAATGCTGCTAGGGATGGGAGCATTAAACCAATTTTGCTGCTTGATCACTCATTTCCATTCTCTGTGATCACAATGTCATAATAAACATGCACAAAGTGCATTCATATAACTCACTGTACATAACTACATATTTAGATTAATATGCCTAACACACTGTCTAGTCAAGAGTAAAGACAAGGATAATTCACTCACCAATATTTCTTCCATTTTCAGTGTAAAAAACATCAAATGACATTTTCTGTTGTCTCTGTTGTTTCACTTTCTTGTCACTAGTCAAATCCTGGTCTCTAAATGCTTGAGCTAAAATAAAAACATTTTTAATGGCTTCTAACTTTTATACTATATTTCTGACTTACATTAAGGGCTGATATGTTCTTCACTGACAATTCAAAGCACACTCAGCATTTGTAAAACAAGTCACTATTTCATGCAGAAGCTCTGGGTGTGCATGTGTAATTTGTGACACAAAAAGTCTGAATCAAGTTCATTAAAACATTTTACTCCTTTGTTCTTGGTAAAGAATATTTCAGTGAGTTAATTTAAAAAAAATATCCTAACCTAAGAACAAAATGTAATGTTTTGCAGTTTATCAGCCCTTAATGTTATCTGAATGAGTTTCCTGTTTTGTACATTTTAAGTGTAATTTTACCAGTACCTTTGTTACTTCCTGTGCATTGAATTTAAATCTTTATCAGTTATCAGCCTTCCCAACCTTTTTATTTATTTTAAAGTTTTTAAAGCATAGGGAAACACTGCAGGCAAACCAGGTGAAAAAAGGTTTTAGGAGATTTTTTCACTATACTTCCCAACTATCAGTAGTAAGTTCCTACTAATTGTGAATCTAACTTGTCCTGTAAATGGCTGTTTCCACTCTTCCAACTCCCATATCCTTATAAGAAAAGAATAGGATCCTGGCAATGTTATCAAAGGAGTTAATCAGTATAACAGAGAATAAGCCCCAAAATAACTTCTGTACAGAAAAAGCACACTAAAGTTTTTACATACTCTGACCAAGCAATAAAATTACTGTAAAACAAGCTATTATATATTTTGTTATCTCTAAGCAGTATGAATAAATAATTTTTCAAGTTCAAAAGAAAGGCTTACCTTGTTATATGCAAAGCATCTCCTAGCAGGTTGTTAGTTTGCCAATTGAAAACAACCAGCATGTGTTTCTAAGCTTTAAAACATCAATGCTCGTTGTGATCTTTGATTATCTTTGAGAAGGAATGACTTTACATTAAAATCAGTGAGAAAGGTCAGGGATGGCTTATGTAAAAGCTCCTTTACTCTTTTTTAAGAGTTGGTAAATAGTTTATTGTCTATAGTCTAAGCACTAGTGAATTTAAAGAGTAGAGTACTTAGTGGCAAATGTTTTATTATTAGGTACAATGGTTAAAGAATTAATGTAGCTATTATGTGACGTGAAGTAACTTAGCTTATTGAATTTTACAAATTGACTAATTAATTAATGAAGCTTTGCTCATGATCAGAAGTGTAAATCCAATACCCCAATGTTATCACCACAGGTTGCAATACCCCAATATTGGTAGGTTATCACCACAGTGGTCAAAATAGACAGAAAAAAAACACTCAGTATCAACTTAATACTTCACTTCCATGGAATCTAGTGCTAAATTGGGATGTAAGTGTTAACCACCGTCATCTCACTGAATTCAATAATTAGTCAATTAGTACAATTAAAGGATTTTAACATAGGTTAAAGGGAAATCGATTTATGTTTGGATACAAAATGTAGGAATTGATGTATACGGAGGAAACAATATGTCCTTCTGAGGAAGCCTGAAACGTGTTAAGGGCACAGAATTTAAACATGCAAAAATACTTAATATCTAGGAGTATATATGATATGATTTCATTATGTTATATCATATGATTTCAAGTAAATTATGATACAAGTTTGATCTGTGTATAGAAGTTCTATGTTTTATAATGTTTGTTTTTAGTATTTGTAAATTAATAAATTATGTACACTTTTTAAAGATGTATAGAGTTTTTTAGAGGTACCTAAAAATCCCAAGATAAACATTGTGTTTGGAACTAATATGTGAAATTACCTCCCTAATCCACAAAAAATATTCCACTAATAAATATATAATTTAAACTAACAATTACGTACCTGGAGGAATATCAGCTTTGGCACTATTTGGTCGCCATAACAATGCTTTCATGTTAGTGTCCTTCTTGCCTTCTTGATCATTCTTCATACCCTGGACAGTTGAGTAAATATAGTCATATTTTATGCATTAATAAAGATACCATCTACAATTCAGTCGATTTACAGACTACTACAAGATCACTAGTCACCCAAACTGCATTCTTCATCCAAATAATAATTAATTCATTTGAAAACAACAATAGCACATCTCCTTCCCTAATAAGTATTATCATAGAGTTGTCTCTCGTCTTACAGTTCCTATAAATTCACATTTTTGTATCCAATGCCCCAGCAGGTGAAAACTGACACTGCAACTGATCATTACCAAAATAATGAGGGCATGACTGGAGCTGAGAGAAAATGTGAAATTATTCTAGAAATACACTGAAGTAAAGGGGAATGTGTACTTTGTGAATGTGAAGTTTTTATAGGTGTGTTTTAGTACATTATGTCAGATGACTTTGATTTGGCAGATAATTATTCAAATATGCATACCATTCGGGCAAGTGTAAGAGCAGTTGGTTTTGGAAGTGGCAGCGTCTTTGGCTTGTACTTTTCTTTCTGATATGGCACCACTGATCCTTCAGCTGGAGGCACCTGGTTATCTTCTTTATTTCCAGCTCGGCGTTTTAACGATTCAACCAAAAAAGCACACTGTAAGGTAAAGCATTATGCAGGTAATAAATAAATGTGTAAATTTCAAGGTGTATGCCCTAACATTCATATGTAAATTGGCATTAATGGCTTATTTAGTAAGCCCAAAAAAAGAGTTCAATTGTACAGCAACCCATGGCTACAAATTCAATGTAGTGTAGACTCTACAAAATTATTCTTGCTGCATCTTAAATGCACTCTTTACCTTATTAAATGGAGGTCTTAGCTGTAATTAATATAATAAAAATGTTAGTAAGAAACATTAGTATAGACATGAAGCAAAATATCCATTAATTTATCCACCAATAATAAAGGACCATACTGACCTTTTTGGAATAGTTTACAGCTTTTTCCATTTCTGACACAAGACAAGTAATGTCATCGCTTTCAGTAATACCTGTCAATAGGTAAATGTGTTACATATTTATATACAATTTATTTGATATATTCATGTCTGAATGGTAGGTATTTATACCAGTATAGACAATGGTGATGCTGAGGATGACTACACTGGCATGATAATCAGGGTCAAAATTTGAAAGTACACAAAGACCAATATTAAACCATCTAAAATGGATCACTAGTACTAATATTTAGAAAGGTCTGACTATGATCAGGATTCCTGACTGTTTACACAATCAGGGCAGGTCAGTGATGCCAGAAAGTGTGCATTTTTGGAGAAAGACCAATTTTCTGCAAAATCTCAGGGAGGTTGGCAAACAGCTGTGAATACAAAATATCTGTGCAGTTGGCAGACATTTTGCATTTTCAACAAAAACTTTCAGTCTTTTAGGAAAACCAGTAAGCAGCTGCATACAACACCCATTGCCTTGACCCACCTTTCTCAAGATTTTTATATAAAAATGCCTATTATTTTGCTGGCGAATGGGAAGAATCCGTCATCCTTACGGATAGCCAAAACAATCATTGGTATAAATCATAAATTACTTGCCTAAATAATACTTGACTAACCTATGGCTACCTCTAAATAAACCCTAGGGTTCTACCTACCTACCTGCATTAATTTGTGTCTTTTGTATTTGTATTTATAATGATTTTTGTTGCTGCCTAAATAGACACCATCGTCTTTCATGGTGCTTTACAAAGTAAAAAACAGAATAAATGTTCATAATGAGTAATACAGACAGTGTATAATAAAACATTCAAAAATTACAAGAAACAATAAAACAAGTGAATCCTGCCCATGCATGCTAACATCCTAAAGTATGCATTTAGATGTAGAGGTAATAAACGTATAAATGTGTTAGTCTCTACAAAACGTTGCTGCAAGTTTACCTTTGTCAGCAAACCAGTGAAACCTTCCAGTAGTGACATGAGCCAAATCCTGTAGAACACGGACAGTGTCATTCATGTCACTGATGTCATCAGAGCTGTCATCTTCAATACTGAACAGACAGACATGAAGCTGTAAATCACAGCCAGAGGCAGCTTCAGCCAAGTAAGCAGAAACAGCAGGCTGCAGGGGGGAGAAACAATATTTTATTGAATCATCTACACAATACTGATAGCAATTTGTAATATGCAATCTGCTAAACATTTTGCAAATGGACAGGTAGTCCACGGCTTACATACGAGACAGGGACTGTAGGTTTGTTCTTAAGTTGTCTTTGTTCTTAAGTTGAATTTGTATGTAATTCGGAACAGGTACATTATTTCATTAAATACATTTAGGACAGATGTTTGTCTTAACATATTATTAGGTAGCGTGGTGCAAGGTACTGTATGAAATCCTCAATGTGAGTTAATCACTAACAAAGCAAAAAAAAAAATCTTTATAGAGCCTAGCTATTCATTAACTTCTGGGGCAAGCTGTGCTCTGATATGCAAAAAGAAAAAACAGCAGAGTTGGTCATTAAAGAGTTAAAAGATGTTCCAGAAGAGCTCAGTCCTTAGGATCACCCACAACCTCAGCTGTGTTTACCAAAAGATTTCTTCTGCAAGTCATGCAAACCTCCCCTTCTGTCCTGCACATGAGCGAGCAGGGAATCCCCGTTCATAACCAGGAGTCGTCTGTATGTTTGGATGTTCTTAACTCGGGGACTTCCTGTATAACTAACCATTTCTCAGGAAATGTAAAATTCTAAGGTTAAAGAGAGATTCATTTTCATACAGATTTATTTAATTTATGTTAATCCTTCATGCCTGTACATGTCTTTTAATTTGCTTTTGAAGTGACTAAGTGATCCTTCTTGCACATTCTAATTGCATACACTCACTCAAGTAGTGGCAGCTTACAATTATTTCCATGGAAACAATTTCCTGAGGGAGTCTATTACACATATTCACAGTTCTTACTATGAAGAATCTTATCTGTATACACAGAATAATCATGTTTTATTCCAGATGCAAAGCATGCCCTTATGCAAAAACCTCAAACTCAATAATTTCATAGCAAGTTCTCTATATGGATCATTTGTATACTGTTTCCTTAAATTTAAGTTGTTGGAGAATAAGTTTGTTACCCATTTTTCATGAGAACATGGCACCATTTACTGGTGGCCAAAAATGCACAAAAGATCATATATTATAAAGGTAGCTATTTTGTGGGATTCTCTACTCTTTATAAAGACACATCTATCAGTCTTAATTTTCACCTGGTTTACCTGCAGTGTTGTTTCCCTATGCTTTAAGAAACTTACAGGTAAAAAGCACCAAAAGATGCAAACAAAAGTTAATTACTGGCAAATCAATACAATAATGTGCTTCTAGATATGCTAGCAAATTTACCTTCTGGGAATGGGAGCAGACAGGGAAGGAGTGACAGCTCTAAAAATGTTATAGCTGCTGACATCCAAGATAGTGGCACCCAGCAGCAGTCTTGGGTCATGTCTACAAAAGGAGGCTTTTACAGGTACATAACATGCCTAGGATATGCCAAAACAAAATTACAATGCTGCACCCAAGCAACACTACAATAGGGATTTTTGGGTATAGTGTATAGGTGTGTTCACCATAGATACCACTATTGTGTCAATATTCATTCAATATCACCTTGAAGGCTACATACTCTGTTTTTGTGGCCCCAATTCTAAGATGCGTTCTTCTAAGTATGACAACTGTCTTTATGGTAGAGAAAGGTTTAATATGTACAATGAACATCACAGTTTATCACCAGTTTATCATCTACAGTAAGGTAAGCAATTGTAAGTAAGGTAAGCTAAGGTAAGCAATTTTAGACATTGCATAAATAAATAATGAATACAATGCAGAAGTGTTGAAAGGCTGTTGAAATTATACCAAAAGGTAAAAGGCCTTTCTTGTACTGCTTACTACTTCAAGCAAGTCTAAAAGTTTTTGTTACTTATCACTTACAAGTTCCTGATCTGGGAGGCCACTAGTAAATAGGTATATTCCCAGGGATTCTTCATCTTCTTCATCATTGAAGTTAAATTCAATGGCTCTTTTAATGGCACTCAGAACATTCCTACCACCCTCACACTGGAGGTTCAGAATCCACCTGAAAAACAAAGATATGTTCAATATTATTCTGTTAGACCCCAGAACTACAAAGGAATGTCCCTTCTCGCCCGTTTAAGTAGACTTATCTTACCTTTCACTTATCTATGTGTAGATTAAGCTGCATACACACGTGCAATCGTTGGAAAGGATCTTTCATGATCCTTTCCAACGACTAAGGACTGCACGATGCATGAATGAGCGCTGTACATACAGTACCGTTCTGCTCTATGGAGAGGGGAGGGGGAGAGCAATGGAGCGACACCCTGCTGTGCACTCTTCCCCTTCCCTTGCATTAGGATCGTTCGTCGTCCATTGCCCATAGATCCGCCAGGACGGTCATTCAGACAATGGACGACGGGCGCCAAATTCTCGTCCGATATCGGCCCTGAGTCAAATATCGGGTGTGAACCATTGGACGTGTGTATGAAGCTTAAAAGGCAGTGGTCACCAGCAGACATCAATGGACAAACGTTGTATTTCCTGGTAAAGTGGTGGTAAACATGTCTACAGTGCACCTCTCCCACTCTCTACAGAGACAAAGCATAAATGGCTACACAGTGTGACTACTGGAGTTTAGGGACCTTGTAACCGACGCATTTACTTGATCGGATCAAGCCTAAATATTCAACTTCCTTCTACTGCATATAGTATACCACTTTGTGCTTTATCTGATTGGGCTAAATTTTATAGGTAACACAAAGACAGTGGGCTTGATTTATTAAAGCTCACCAAGGCTGGAGAGGACACAATTTCATCAGTGTACCAGGGTGATCCAGCAAACCTGCAATGGATCTGGTTCAGGACTGAAAACAAATAGCAAATGACTTTAAAAGAATTAATTCCAGGTTTGTGAGATCACTCAGCTTCACTGATGAAAGTGAAACCTCTTTAGCCTTGGAGAGCTTTAATAAATCAGGCCCAATGATGTAAACAAATTATAACACTAATTACAGAATATTTTCCTCTGGAATATACAATGTTAATTTAGCTATAGTGGTATTGCTAGAGTAGACGTTACTTTGTAACAGTGTCTATCTTCTATCTCTCAATAATGCTGATTTGTTCAAGCTCGCCAACACTGAGAAGAACAGCCTATCACGTAAGAACCTGGGTTATCCAACAAACTTGGAATGGTTTTCTTAAAAATAATTTGCCCAATCCTGAGCCAGATACATTCCAAGTAATAGTGTATCCATAATAGTGTATCTTTCCCTTGGAGCCTTGGAGCATTAAAAAATTAGACCCAATGTGTCTGATATTGCTACCACCATCAATATATAGATACAGACTCCTACTGCTGATAGTTGTATTATTAATTATTTATTACCTAATAACTACCATTACTACTGAGCTGACATTTATGTCAAAACATCATTGCTTCAAAAGATCCTATTGATTCAGGAGTGTTAGAGCTAATTTTATACCCTCTCTGTCTTTTGTTGGTAATGTCAGACTAAAGCAGAACTTTGTCAAGTAATTTTTAGCCAGAATACACAGTATGTTACTGTTACTTATAATAATAATAATATTAATAATACAAAGTGTAATAAGAATTATGTGTAGATTCTGTCCCCTTCTCGCATACAAAATTCCTTCTTCATTACACGGGTAATCAGAAGCCACTTGGCCACTGTACTGTCAGGTTGTCATCCTTTTACAATCTTTACATACCCTGTTATTTCTAGGGAAGGATGTTCAGACCTGAGGTTTTGAACGTTCAAAAACGCTTGCAAAAAACATCGGACCGAATAGGTTACTTAATTCCTTTTCGAAAGGTGCCAAAAGGCGGCAGAATTTCTATGTGGTTTTCTGGGAGCTCAGCACAGTATCCTCTTGTCATCTAGGTCTGCAGTCACCAACCAGTGGTCCACAGAAAAATGTGGATGTTATTTTCAATTTTTATGTTTTAATAATAAAAATGCCACAAAAATAATATTCTAATAAATTCTTATATTCTAAATGACAATTTTCACCTTTATATTGCACTAAAGTCACGAACTGTACTAGAGAGGTAAAAACACGGGAGGTGCAGCGTGACGTCAGTGTAGTGTTAAGTTGTATGAGGCAACCGTTGCCGAGCCGTACGCTTCAGTATTGTTTCCACCATTACAACAGTCACCCCGCTCCGCCAATACCGATTCTCATCTGATTGTTTTATTTTATTTATTTCTCACATTCTCTTTTAGGTAACTATGACCTTAACTGTGTATGTTCTGTTATATTTAATGCCATCAAATATTTTATTTCTTGTTTGGTGTTAGATTCGAATGAAATAAAACCATAAAAAGAGAGAAAACGCAAACAAATATTTAGCGTTTCTTTAGTAATACCAAAAATAATGCAATACTAATACTTCACTTAACTGTGAGCTGATCAATGAATCAGAGTCTGCACAGTCCAAAAATCATTATTTTACAAATGTATTTATCTTTTTAAAAAAAATTATTTTATATTATTGGTCCGCGGGATTGAAAATTATGAATTTAGTGGTCCATGAGTTCGGAGAGGTTGGCTACCGCTGATCTTGGTCAGATTGGCTGAACACTGCACGTGATTCCTTTAGCCATGCCAACCTAGCCTAATAGGGGATGTAAAGATTGTAAAGGGAACTTGTATGGGAGTTGTATGTTTTCCAGGACCACTCCGGAGGTATGCAGAAAACAAAGTTTTGAAGCCAAGGCAAATTTTTGCTGGGTTAAGCAGAATATTAGAAAGATTGAAGACAGAGGAATACAAGACAGAAAAACAGTGTGCCAGAACTACTGAAGAACTAGGAAGTCTTTTATACATACCAGATTATTTATAAGACATTATTATTCATAGCAATCCTTTATTTCAGCTAGCTTTGCCAGTGCTGTAGAATTCATATATATGAAACTCCAGGTAACAATGCAGTGGGGCCATAATAATTGCAAAATACAGTAAATGTAGCTACATACAGTACATGTTATTATGTGCTGGCCAAACACCTTGGGAAGAAGTTCAATGTCCTGTTTTAAGACAGTTTTTGCAGAAAAGAACTTACTTCCAGGCACTTTGTAGATTTTCTAAAGTTGCAAGAGCCATACTTGGTTTCCAAAACTGAATATCATTTCCAAACCTACAAATCAAAACACACCATACTTTAAAACATGTGATCATTTAGTAACATTGGCTAAAAACATTTATTTTCAGGCAGTTTTTTGCTAAAAAAGCAAAAAACAATCAAAAACACATGAGATAATTGCAAGACCTAAACTAAAACATTCAATGGTAGACCAAATTCTTCATTTGATTTAAACTTCCTAAATACTATAGTTATGCTAATCATACAAAAGGCAGTTTTCACGTAATTTAAACCAGGTTCAACAAATAATGGCATAAAATACTGGACAACTAAAGTGGAAAGGGTCAGACATCCTTTAAAACATACAAACACTATAATATACCACTCTTTTCTACAACTTATATTTCAATGCCAATGAATATTTTTCGCATAAAAGGTAATGTGAATACACAAGATCATTACAGAACTCAAGCAGTCACTCTCAATCTACTCCACACACAGGAAAAACAGTAACAATCTTACCAATCTGCTCTTGACCCCACCGGGGGCCTTCAGGTCTGCAAATCCTAGGAGGTAACAGCAAGCCAGAGCCGCGGACCATGTTCCCCGCATGGAAACAACCCGCCCACTCTCCCAACATTACATGACTATGGGGGAAGTTTCTTCCCCTTTGAGTGACACACGGATCCCCCCGCATGTGTGGTCCGGATTCCTTCCATTTAGTGGTCCGTAGGTCCAAAAAGATTGGCGACCACTGGTGTAGAAGGTAGTGCTCACTCCCAACCATTCTTCTGTTACACTAGGTAAACAGTATAGAAAAGCTGCAATCCAGAAGAGGTTAATGTACTAAAGGGGTTTAGGCTGGTAAATTAGCAAAGTGAATTATCTTCTTGCAAAGGCTTAGTGAATGTGAAATGTGTGAATATTCACTTTGCAAAGAATATCTAGTCAAAAAAACAAAAGAAAACATTTTTTTTGCTAGCACTAGTTAAATAACTGAAGTCATTAGAGCTTAAATTTAATAACCATGCTAAATGAACTATTTCGTGCAGTGGTATTTCACTTTGCTAAATCAGTGGTCACCAACCTTTTCAGGTTGCTGGACCACTAACACCGGCTCCCGACCGTGCATGCGGGTGTCACTCAAAGGGGGAAAAACCTCCCCCAGAGTGATGTCATTTTGACATAACCCCGCCCACTATCCCATCGCAGATCTGAGCCTGCAATGGGAGAGTGGGCCGGTGCGTCCCCCCAGCGGGGTCCTTCTTCTGACCTCGCTCAGGGATGCACTGACCAGAGCAGCTGTCCCCCAAAATTTGTTTGAGTTTGTAAAGAAGAATGCAAACACTGCTATTTTTTTGGAAAAGCCCATGGTGTCAGCCCTGCATATGTAGTTTCTGACCGATTACATAGAACATAATCCCTCCCTCATCTCCTTGTTCTCTTCCCATATTCATAGGCAGAAAACATAGGAAGTTATTAGCTCACAAGATTTTTGGCTAAACATATTTTTTCACTTTTAAAACGGATAAAACTAAAAAGTTTGAATTGTAATTTTAGCAGATGGAGGCAAATAAGAAAAGTTTACAGTTTGTGACCTTTTTAGCTATGATCTTTTAGCTTTCGAGAAAAAAGACAGATCTCTCCTGCTACATTTTGATAAGGGAAGCATCATTCAATATTATAACTAACACAATTAAAACAGCACACAAACCTTATTGTATTGAAATGTATATATTTGTTTATGTTTCCTCAACATATTTTCTATAGCTATTTAAATGAAACATGTTACAACTTACGATATAATGTTAAATAAATCTTTGTTTCCCATTTGTTCTTCCAGTAAAAGTCTCAGAGAATGCTGGATATGTATAATGTGCATAGCATTTTCAATTGACGTGTCAACAAGCAATATAACCCTGAAGAAAAAAAAAGAGGGTTGTAAAAGCGAAGAGTTATAAATGAGATAATATTATGGTATCTTATTCACAAAGCAAAGTAAAAATGACTGGCAAAAACAGACTTGCATTAGACCATTCAAAATTCACTTTAATGAGAGTCAAGTCATATTTAGGAAGGATCAACCACATCTTATCATAATTCCAATAACTTTCTATCTGAGAAAAGTGATTGGAAAGTATTGTATTGACAATCAGAAAATAAACTATTGTGCAAAGTACAGTAATGCTTTAATGTAAGAGAGAATAATACCACCACGTTTCTGATCACTATGTTAAGTCTCAAAACATGATCTCTGCTCCATGAGAATCTTTTCTATTTTCAGGACATCTTCACTCTGTGGATCTGTGTTTTCTGTACTATCCCTGCTGGTTTCTGACCATTAACATGCTAGTTATCAGGTATAATTTTCTGTATACATTTTTACCTGTCCCAAACTAAAAAGGATCTATAAACCATATCTCAAAAAAGCATTATCTGTTTGTAAATTATTGATAATAATAAAGTTAATTAGATAAGAAAAACCTAATAAAATAAATTGTATATGAGCTGGTCAAAGCAAGTGTTGGAAACACTTCCAAAAAACAATCACTCTGGAAGATCAGATAAAATTTAGCTGTGATGAATCATGATGGGTGCCTCCTAGAATTTCCGGGAGCATGTTTTGGTGATTACAAGTATATAAAGATTAAGAATGGGAATTTTAATAAACTGTACACAGGATAATTAAGGGGTAGAGATGAAATTGTCCCTTCAAGCATTTTTTAGTCACTATATGTCATGTTAATAAAATCTAACCTGCTTAGCACGTTAAAAGTACTGTTTAACATGAAAGATTAGAATCAGAATTTAAAATAGAATAAACCTATTAAATAACTTACAATAAATTACTATATTACATTTACAGGCCAGGATTATTATACAAACATCTTCTGACTCATAAACTTGTATAAAGGATCTAAAATGAAGATCTTGTAAACTACATCCTACTGTCTGTAAGACAAATACAAGAGACAAATACTAAAAAGAATATAATACAAATTTGTGCAGATCCTGGCTCTCAAGAACAGTTGAGTTGAACAGTCTGTTCCAGATTATACCTATGGATATTCACACTTAAGGGGAAAATCAAGGGTTTAACTTTTCAGTAGCTACTTCTTCCAAGAAATAAGGCTGGTATTAAAAGAGGGGAGAAAAGAGGGATCTCTCCTTGAAGGACAGATATGTTCCAAACTGATCGTGCCTTTATAATTCTAGTGCGGATGTCACTAAACAAAGCAAAAGCTGGTGGCAAGGAACACAATATCTCCTATCTACTCAGGTAATTACCACTAATCCTCCAACAATTCTTCCTCTCACTGAACACCAATGATGAGATAATTCTTGCTCTCACTGACCATCGGTGATGAGGTCATCCTTTCTCGCATTGACCACCAATGTTGGGACAATGTTTTCTCTCATTATTCACTAATGGTGGGGTAAATGTTGCTTCCATTGACCATCAACTGCAGGCCAACTTTTATTCCCACTACCAATTGGGGCAACTGGGGCAGTTCTTGCTCACATTGATCTTACTCATACTGTAAATATTGGGGCATTTTTTTTCCAATGACTACCAATACTGGAGTAATTTATCTTCCTATTGACAAACATTTTTGAGACATTGGCCCTGATTCATTTAAGTTCTCCAAGGCTGGAGAGAATTACACAGCTGGGTAATCCAGCAAACCTGGAATGGATTTCCTCGATGTTATTAGCTATTTGTTTCCACATGTTTTCAATCCTGGACCAGATCCATTCTAGGTTTGCTAGATCACCAAGCTCCACAAATGAAAGTGTATTCTCTCCAACCTTGGAGAACTTTAATAAATTAGGGCCTTTCTTTTTCATGCTGACAAGCAATTCTGGAGGGTAGTGTGAAGGATTGTATTTTGGAATAGGGCAGTTTAATTATGATACTAGAATAAAGGAAAAGAAATGAAAGCCAGGGTATACATAGATAAAACTAAAAGACTCTTACACAAATGCATCAATGAACACATTTACGCTGTAACTAACGGAAAAATCACCACCTTATTGAGCCACCATATGGCAACAAAACACAAATTTAACCCACAAGGATTTAATTTCTTCGAATTAGAACATATTCCCCCTAACCCCCGGGGTGGAGACATTGATATCCTACTTTTGCAATCAGAATGCAAATGGATAGTCACGCTTCAAGCTACTAATTATCCAGGATTGAAAGACATGCTAACTTTCAAACCATTTCTTCCTAAACTATAACCTCTCTTTATTTTTCCATTTGATTCACTACTTTCAGCCAAATTAGTGGTCTCAGAAATACTCCTTGAAGTTTCTTAGCCAAATTTGATCCAAAATAATGCAATATACTTTTAACCCCTTCATACTATTCTACCTATGTTTCTATTGTCTAATACGTTTTTTACTATTATTTACTATGGGTTGAAAATGTTACAATGATAATATTGATGATTAATAACTTATCCAATAAACTAGTTGAATTCTGATATGTTGTAGCCCATGCTGCTACTACTGAGTTACATTCCCTTATTATATATCCTATATTGTGATTTTACATTATTGATTTTTTTGATCTGTGACTTCGTGGAGAATTACTCCACAACCATGTGACATTGTTGATTCACTTACTAATGATTTACTAATTGCATATTCGTATATGGACATTATGATTGGTTTTATTCAATTGATTACTTGATTCAATTTTGCTATCATCCATATCATTTCTGTACATTACTATATCCTTCCCACTTGGTTTTCAAAATTGCAGTTAACATTCACTTACATTACCTCTCTTATCCATCGCTAAACTTTAATTAGCTCTAACATCTAGATCAATACCTTTATTGGTTCAACCCATACCCACCATTACCAAAATATTACCATCCTTTCGCTTTTCTAAACATAGTCATTCACACCAGCAAATTGCCTCCTATTTTATACATCTTCATTCATTTCAAACGTTCCCGTATCTCCCCAAGTCACACACAATGTTGGTCCAAAAAAAACGGACTCCAACCAAGGGAGGAAACATTTCATTTCCTCACTGGGCAAGCGCAATGACGCAACGCGAGTACCAACCAGAAAACCTACACCTCCCTTTAAGGGCCGAAGTACATCACCGAAGCAAGGGTGGAAATACATCATTGGCTTGAGGGTGGTATCAACCCAGCCACACACATTACTATCTTCTGAGGGCAGAAGTACATCACTGACTTGAGGGCGATAT
>NC_092864.1:72309428-72310976 GCF_032062135.1 Pyxicephalus adspersus | reverse complement strand
CTGACTAAATTAAAACTAACTTTTATGGAAGCATAGGGACTCTTACTAAATTGATATCAGCATTGATGCCCATGATTCTTTAACTCCCTTTTATACTACTTCTGTTATATATTTAAATACTTTACTTGTTCTCAAAGCCTAGACACACCTCTTACTCCCAGACGTTTACCCTACGTAACTTTAGTCAGCTTCTTTATTTACCTATTGATTTCCTCATGTAAGTACCCTTCATCTTATCAATCATAATAAAAATGAATCATGTTGGATAGTTTACACAAATAATGATTGAACTTCTATAGTATCAACCATCACACATTTAAATCACAATTTTTTATTTTTATTTTTATTACATCCAATAGTACATAACCATTAAATTTGGGATGCTAAATGTAGATATTATCAATATCTAGGATTATCATAAGAAATTACCAATTCATGTCGTTATTATATATCTATTTCAACCCATGTGATATACTCTTTCTACCTTACCATACCTAAGCAATCATAATGGCATATACCTTAAATATTACTTGACGAGATATTTTGAAAAATATATCCATGTTATATTTGAAACACTCCTTTTACATCATGTATTTATCGATAGAATATGTTTATATGCAGCCTGCAATTCAACATCATGCTAAAAAGTCCCCTGAAGAAGACTTAAAGGTGAAACGCATCGGGACACAATTTGAACACCTATCTTTTCACATTGTTAGTGATAATCTGTCTAGTAATAGGTCAAAAGCTACCCTCATGCCTTCGGACACATCAGGATGGACCTCATTGTGAATAATATAGTGTTGTTTGAAAAATACTTGCACCTTCTTGTTATTTTCATTCCTTAAATCAAGGAATAATATTGTATATTATAATTAATACACTCCCACAACAAACAAATACCCTGGCTTTCATTTCTTTTCTTTTATTTCATATCGAATTATCTACCATCAGGGTATGTGGCTTTTTTTATTACTAGAAGAAATTGATTAGCATCTCCTCCTACTCTTCAATCCTTATTATGGTACTGAGTTGGGTGAATTGCTTTGGGTTTTTATACATTGTTTGTACATGTGTGAGCGGCCTCTTACAGTTTCTTTGTGATTACAAAAACTTTTGTCTATACTAACTTAGAATTTGCAGCTGCTGCTAGACCTGGCCTACTGAACAAAGTTTATCAGCGATTATTTTTATTTATATTTATTATATATTTATATTCATACAATGTAACATTTTTTTTATATTTATTATATATTTATATTCATACAATGTAACATTTTTTTTATGTTTATTATATATTTATATTCATACAATGTAACATAAAATACCTTTTTTCACAAATTGTTCCCCAAATTCTTCGACTTCCTTTGGTAAGCCAGTCTATTCTCTTCTCATACATCTGGGCTATCTTTGCCAGCTGCTTCTGTGTAAAAAAAAAATAAAGAAAATAAAGAGTAAAGCTAGCTTTACACTATGCACATTATTTCAAATGATTAGATAATCAATTTAACAACAATGATAAACCGATTATTATTATTATTATTATTA
>NC_092864.1:72272025-72307530 GCF_032062135.1 Pyxicephalus adspersus | reverse complement strand
GTGGGGTTTAGGAGGGAGTCAATTGTAGAGAAGAGGTTGCGTGGGTTGGAGGCTTGAGAGGAAATGACTGCAGAGAAATAATTTTGTTTGGTGACAGTGAGCTCTGTGTTAAAGCTTTAAAGCTTGGCTTTGTAGTCCATGAAGTCAGCACTGAGGCCAGATTTCCTCCACTTGCGCTCGGCTCGATAAAAAATGGATCATATCAACTGCATGTATGATCAATTTTTAAGAAGAATGCCAGTTTTTTTTTGGCAGGTGGTTTTACCATTGTACTGTTATGAAACCACCTTCTATGTCACAATTTATATTTTGAGTAGATTTTATGGCAAAAACAAATATTGAACAAACGGATGTTACATTGAATAGTCATAGTCAATTGCAACAACTGATTTAAATAAATCCCAGGTAAGATCATAATATCAATAAAAATACCACCAAGAGAAAATTGATTAGTGTATTCCTAGAATTAGCTTTAGACTACTCAGATAATATGGAAATACTGGTGCAAATCAGATAAAAAACATTGCACAATGCAACAACTTTAATTTTACCAGCAATCATAATATGAATGATGTTATATGGGAGAGTTTGATAGTTAGACCATAAAGAGGTGACATTGAATGTACCTGGGTTCAATATTTTTCAATTTGAGCTTTCAATAAACTGTAATAAAAATGTGTTAGAAAGTTCTGGTGGTATAAAACTGGATTTATTGCAATTGTTTGTGTACTTCCCTGGTGGCTTAAACATGACTGGGAACCATGACATGCTTGGCCAGCTTTAGGTTGCCAGGTATGGAAAGACATTTTTATCCCTGAGAACAGGGGCCAATGATAAAATGGTTTCATATAAATGAGGAGCGTTAGTAACTTGTGTACTGTCTGACTGCAACATGCAAAAAAAATTTTTTTTTTTTCCTATTGAGAAAAAGAAATGAATTCTTAGGGGTTACAGAGTATGGTCATTGAGAAAAGCTCATTGCAAACTTTCTACAAAGGATACCATAGGTAATAAGCATAATGATCATCACAATATCTGTACAATGTATACTTGTAATGTACATAAATTTGTACCTACTACTGATGATTATAAAACAAAAGAAGCATAATATACGATTTTTACAATTATGCAAAATTCAGATAGTAAGGCATACTACCTGATAATCATACAGCATTGGAGGATCCACATGAATGTTTTTAACAGTGCCATCGTGCCATTCAAACTGGATCATTGCCCGCTATAAAAGGAAACAAAAAAAGTTCACAGCTTTATTAAACTATTTCTTTTATTAATATCTTATGTATTATATGTTTTTCACATGACATTTTAAATAATAATGTTCATTTATCAGATTCTCATTAGGTCTTATGACTTAATCACACCTAAATTTGTTTCTAATTGGCATAGAGACCTTGGCCAGGAGATTGCAGAGTCAGACTGGCTGACAGTCTATAAACACACAAATCGTCGGTATGTGGGTACACACAGGGGAAAAATTTTTAAATTTTTATTCGTTGGTATAGGGACCCTGTCTCCCTCCATCGTATGTTCCCTTCAGTTCCAAGGCCTTGTTGGAGATGTGGATCTGAGGAAGGTGACTATTTTCATATCTGGTGGTCCTGCCCCACTCTGCAACCATTCTGGGGTGAAGTATTTAACATTTGCTCTGATTTGTATGGTGACCTCTTGGCCCCTTGTTAGAAGGTGGCTTTGCTATCTGTAATGCCCAACCCACCTGGTTTCTATAAGAAAACTATCCACTGTCACCTATTAGCGGCTGCCCACCAACTTATTCCACTATATTGGAAATGTAGACCATTAACCATCTATTTTCCTATAATGCTAAAACGTGAGGGGTGTTAAAGAATACATTTAATTGGTTGGGTCAGATGGTACTTTTTATTCCCCAACACAACTCACCCTTAATTAGCTTAGCTGTTAAAGCTGTAGTAGGTTGAACACAAACTCCAACTATTGTTAAGGTAGTCCCGGGGTCAATTTGAGGATGTCATCCATGTCAGCTGGGCCTGTATTAAACCTTATGAACAGGGACTAAAAAAGTTCCAACAGACAGCATGGCACTACAGTGATTTTTCTGCTTTTCTCAAATAGACAAAAGTGTAGCATAGCCAAAGACTATGTAAACACATGCAATGGTTCTCGTACGATAATCGGCTCAGGGCTGATATCGGACGAGAATCTTGCATGTGTACAGTGCTCATCGTCCATTGTCCGAACAATGGTCCGGGGGGATCCACGAATGACGGACGGCAATTGATCATAATGAAAGTGAAGGGGAAAGAGTGCAGCAGGTTGCCGCTCCATCTTTCTTATCCCTCCCCTCTTCATAGAGCAGAACGGCGCTAATGTACAACACTCATTCATGCATCGTGCAGTCGTTTGTCATTGGAAAGGATGGTGAAAGATCTTTTCCAATGACAAATATTGCACATGTGTACGTACGGCCTTGATTCCACAATGTGTTAGCACTTAAAGGACATTTAATTTCAGTACATTATAATGTATTTAAACTGACAATAACCTTCTTTTATTTGACTCATTTTGGTCCGGTAACTATATCATTAAAAGGATTTTGTTTTATCTGTTTAGTAAGTAAATTAATATTTGTTAATCTTGCTAAAAATCCTTAAGGTAACTCACCTCATGAAGTGTCGATGATACTTTTTTCTGGAGGATAGGGACAAAATCCTCTACGAGTGAATATGCATTTGGAGCTAGTACTTGGTAGAGGCTTAATTTTTTGGCTGCATATAAGAAAATGTGTCATTATATCCACCACAATATTTAGAAGGATACATATACCAACAAACAGTACATACATGGGGGGGTATAAAACTATTACATACACTTGGTTGGTCAGTTTAAAGTGTGGCCATATGTTAGCTACAAAATAAATCAAGAATCACACTTTTGTTCAAAATGACATAAGGACTAAAAACTAAATGGAATAAGAACTAAAACTTTTAAAAGACCACCTGTACTAGAAATGATAGTATAAAGTAGAAGAAGCCTTGTGCCATAAAAGCTTAGGATGCTTTTACGTACTGTCAGCCATTAGCTATTAAAGAACTAAAGTGCTTGGTTGGATTCAATTTCAATAAATGGATGGATTTTCAATTTCAGGTTTTCAATCATCAGTAAGTATTAATCTTATTGAATTTAAACATATGTCCATCACAGTTGTATTTTTTTACATTTGTGATATTTTTGGACAAATAAAGAATATTTAAAATACTGTCCAGGTACAGCTAATCCAAATACTTATAATATCAAAATAAAGTATGAAAATTTAGAGGATATTTTTCTATGCTGAATTTGCTCTGAAATATTTTTTTTCTACATCTATTTCTAAGACTAAGAATGCAGAATATATTTTACAGCCTAGCTGTACATAAATAATGTTTACTGTTATACTATCATATACTTTTTTTTTTTTTGAATACGTTATATAACAATTTGTAATGTATTATTATCTAAAATCAGACACATCTTTCTAGAATAACTAAATCATATTTTAATGTTACCTTTTAACCCATTTTTCTTAAGCCATTCAGCTGAAGTTTTGGGTGAAAAATTGGGAATCTCTATGTTCAGTGGCCCATCATGATTGGGGGGTTTTGGGAGGAAAACAGAGGTAGGCATTTTAGCAACCTTTGTCGATATCTATTAAAAAAAAAAAAAGAAAAGATTTTTTACATAGGTGCTTTACATGATAATATCATATTCTCTCGTAATTCTAAAGGAGAAACTTTGCTAAAAGTTAAATATTTTATTTATTTATAGTAATAAAGAGACACTAGACGTCCACCAACTGAACATTTGTCTCCTGAATAACAAAATTTAAAAGCTAAATTCACCATTAAAACTTTTTCATTTTTGGCAAGTATTATGTAAAATGGAATGGGTTGAAACTTCTATGCATAGAGAATTAAAAACACAGTTTTTCTTTGAAACATGGGAAAGCTTTATTGCCACACTTAACACACCTAGAAAAATTAAACTATACAATTGTTTCCGTCACACCACCTGGTATTTGGGAAGAGAACTGGAAAATGACCCTCCTATAGATGCCGAGTAAACATTGCTATGTGGATCTGTCCTGAATGATATTAACTGTCTGCCTACGAGCTGATTGTATATTATTACCAATGTATTGTTAATTGTTATTCCAAAGTTTTTGTACAACAACTAATTCAACTTGTATGTACTATTTTTAATTATTGTTAAACCTCAATAAAAATATAAAAAAAAAAACTTTTCTATTTTTGAGAGATGAAAGTAGTTGAATACCTTACCAGTTTTCCATATTTCTGAGGTCTGAGTTTTTACAACAGAGTTGCGCCCTTCACATCACCATCCTAATCCTTGACTAACCCTCTTACCTCCTGACACCAAGAGCAAAGTAATTAAAAAATAGACACTTTCAATATATGTGTATCAGAGAAGTTTTCCATTGTTTAGCATGTTTTATTTCTCTTCTGTGGGTGGTGGATAATTACTTCTTGATTAATTAATGGGAGTGGTAGATTTAAAAATGCTCTGTAGGCAGTTGTGAATGGTTTTCTTTAGGACCCGGACTCTACTATTTCAGCCCCTTCCATGGACAAGTATTTATTCATATTCCTAAAAAGTAGTAAAGAGAATTCAAATAAGCTCTCATTGACCTGTGAAGGTATTTAATTCCTAAGATCAAAAAAAAAACAGGCTGCCAAGATTTCACAGAATATAAAGGGAACATTATCTACGATTTCAGTGCCTCTGTTGTGAAGACTGCTTGCTCCACAATGTCAGTATGAATGACGGTTTGTTTTTAAGTGCTTTCATTGCTTACTCAGAAAACAAAACCCACAAATAAACCTATTAGAGCTCTGATCTTCGACCTGTGACCTGAGAAAAGAATAAAGAGACTGCAAATTAAAGCTTGGGGAACACATTTTTTCTTGAACACAAGTTCAATCTAACACTTGTTTTTTTCAAACTTTTCAGTGGTGAATCCAGAAATGACCCCAGTTTTTTGCTATCTGTTCTGGTTTTTACGAAACGGGGTACCCTCCATTTTTGTCAAAAAACATACAAATTTTACATACAATGAAAAAATAATGAAATAATAACTTGAATGTACTGTTTATTAAAATTTCTCTTATTTATACAAAGGATTTATTGTTACTCTATGACAATATTTTTACAGTAAAACATTTGAAAATTAATTGGGTAAGCGGTTAAGGTAAAAATTTATGCTTATAGCTTTTCCTGGAGTGTACAGTGTTAGGAAAATCCCGCCGGATGCTCCAACAATAGACAGCCATCATATGTACATCCCATCTACCCTGATACCGTCCTTCCATGACCTTCAGATTTTGGTGGAATTGTTCACCTTGCTCATCACTGACTGCACCAAGGTTTTCCTGGGAAGTTAGATAGATGGCTATGCAGAAAATGCACCTTGATCCTCATATTGCAACCAAGCATTTTGTAGCTCTCCAAGAGTTCATGGACAATTTCTGTGTAATTATTTGCTTGTGTGTTTCCAAGAAAGTCCTTGACAATGACTTTGAATGATAACCAAGCATTCTTTTCAGCTTCTGACATTGTCCTGATGAAATGTTCGTCTTTGATGAGCTGTTGAATCTGTTGACCATCAAACACACCGGCCTTTATTTTTTCAAATGACCGGCTAGGAAATGCCAAAATGAGGTACTTGTAACAGTCTCCTTCAGTTGGCAAAGCTTTAACGAACTGCTTCTTTAGACCCAGTTTCATGTGCAGAGGAGGGAATATAATATTCTTTCTATGAACAAGTGGCTCATGTAGAATGTTTGGATCACCTGGTTTTAGGGCAATTCCTTTCCACCCAATGCCTCTCACGAGCTCTGCTGTCCCACATGCAGATAACAGGGATACTTGGTGTATCCGCTTTGCTGGCCATGAAGGAGGTATACCATTTTAAGGTCAACATAGATGACCCAATTGTGTGGTCTTTATGTTTGTATATTCCTCACAAAGAGAAACTGAATGGCCAATTGGGACTGACCCAAATATATTGCCATTGTGAAGAAGGACACACTTTAAGCTCTGCTTTAAACTATCGATAAATAGTCGCTTTTCAGTTGAGTTATAGATTGGAATTCCCTATTCCTCCAAAAAAATAGGTATATGTTATGGCAATACACAAAGCCACTGTCAGTTCTAAAGTACTGCAGAAAGGCAATTTACCAGGTTCGAAAGTACGATACCTTCATTCCTTTTTCAAGTATGTTTTCCTCACGCAGTCTTGATGCCAGGAGTTCTGAAGCCTTCTTTGATAGTCCCAAATCATGTGCCAAATCACTAAACACAAGCTGATAAAATCCCTTATGAACAGAATCCTCTTCAATTTCAAACTCTTCATCATTATTGTCATCTAGTTCATCACCATAATCATGTTTTTCAAAAGAAGGTAGTGTAACGAAAACCGGCACTGGGATTTCATCTGATTGAGCCACTGGGCTTATAGCCCATGGTAGACTAGGATACTATATGTTACATTAATTTTTTTGGTATATCCTGAAGTTTTTACTATACAAAAGTAACCGTCACTGAAATGATCTTCTGGCTCTCACTATAGGTATACCAAATGGCATCTTATCACGCGTTCCCTTTGTCCACATCCGTAAACCCTCGACACACTGTTTGCACACCTTATGAGGGGCCCAAGACTTATCTTGATCACAAAGTTTAACTTTGAAATATGCCAAATAGGCTTGCTCTACAAATGTGCTGATGTTCCTCCTGGGAATGGTGAAACTGCCACAGATATAACAAAATGAATCAGGGTAGTTAAGGTACTTACGACGAGAGCCAGACATGATCTGAAAGAAAGGAAATACGTGTGTATGTAGAAAAATAAATTTTGCTTATTCACTACGTAGAGCAGTGCACAACCTCTGTCTTGTGTGTAAATAAATAGTCTATACAAATCCACGCTACAGTAATCGCATTAATGTAAGAGGTAGAGAAAAAACCTGACGTGATAGAAGAAAACTAACTGCACTTTCAGAATCAGCATACCTATTAAAAGTGTAAATAAGCCTAAAAGTCAACAAAAAATGAGTTCAAAATTGTTCCCCAGTGTAATTCACACATGACATACTTCGAAATCTAGAATTGAATTCATGCATAGGGATTGATTTACCCAAAATATGTTTGAAGTTTCTCTTAAAATAATAAAACGTATTTAAGAGCTACATCCTCTCCAGGTTGCAAATTTAAAGTCCATCATGGATAGTTTACTACACAGTGATGATGAGATAAAAGACTGAAAAAAAAAAAACAATATATTTGCCAAGTATAGCAGAAAAGTCAATTTAGAACAAGCTCTTAGCAAATAGGCTCACAAAAAATAGCTCACCTCCTGCATTATTCTAATAAGTGCATTATCCAGTGATCCTTGGCGCATTTCATTGATCTTATTCAGGATGGCAGTGGCTTTGTTAATCTCATTAATCAGCAACTTGATATCAGTGCTGGCATAGATCTCATCCTGCCACAAACAACAACAAACATATGTGACATAAAACATTGGCAATCAATATGAAAACATTTATGGGTGGGGAAGTGATTAATTTTGCACCAGGGAATGTTTCAATGAATGTCAGATTCACTGCTTTATGAATATCCCCAATAAACATATTTAATGGGAAAAGAGAATAGTGCAATAATGTAGCAAACAATCAGAAGGAACCCTACACTCAAAAGTCTAGATTAAACTCAACCTTCAGCTTATTCAGAGACTGAAAAATACAAAATTGTGGTAATAGACAAAAGGCATAAAGAATTGCTATGCAGGGGAAGCATTAGTAAGTGCTTATTAAAAACATTTTATTTTTGTGAGCACCCTGAAAAACTTTTTAAACAGCCTCTTTAATACAAAACTAAAGTTAAAAAATAAAAAAAATTGCAGAAGGGACAGGTCTCTTCTGCAATATAATAGACTTACCTGCCTCATTGCAATATGTAACTAAACTCACCTCCTCTCTCTCTGTTGCTGGCATCCTTACCCAGGCCTTTTCTAGATTTGTGATCTTCAGCTATCCAGATTGCCCAGGCCAGAATGACAATCTTCTATGCATGCATGGGACTTCACTCCTAGCAGCCATCCTCAATAACTACCACTACCTCATATTTCTTTGCTATGTTATATAATCCTAACCGGATGAACTCAATACCTAACCTTATCAATCTGGGTATCTTGATCTACACAAAACCGGTCTCTTCGAATCCTCTGAGGAAGCCATTTTGGTGAAATGCGTTGGTAACTATGAGACAATTGTTATTCAAACTCTGGAATGAATGTAACTAGTCAAATATTATATCTTTGATTGATTTAATGCCATATTCAATTTATGTCAAAATAGTTGAGTTCTGTTACTCAAATGCTATGAATTGCTCAAAGAATTAAATGTTTTTATTTTTACTGCCAAAAAAGCCTTCTTCTTACACAGTTTTTCATCTTCCCAATATGCTCATTCTATCTAAATATATGAAAAAAGGCTTTGGCAAATAGTTAAAACAGTACAGAGCTCCCCAAGGTATCTCTCCTTCTGTATCTTATAAGCTGAATAGACTTGGCTTGTTGTTGAAGTTTCATCCTGACTTCATACTTATATTATTATTATGACTTCTTTATATTGTCATTTTGTCAATGTGCCATATTGTTGTAATTTAATAGTGTATCCCAAAAAAATACACTATTGGTTTGATGGACTGGATGCTGCATAGTCAATTGATCCTAAAAAATATACAGGCAGCAGCACAGCAATCAATAGGATTAGCTATGCCAAAAAGATCACAATCACATGGTATACATAAAACATGCTCCTTAAAAATTAGGAGAATATTAACATTTGTCAATTTTCATGCAGAAAAACGAATATATGCAGAAATCCCATTGTTTCCCCCGAAGGTTGTTCAGATCTATGTGCCGCACTTAAGTCAGAACGGAAAAGCAAAACTATATAGGTCCATCTATACCTATGGGTGTGGGATAACACACTGCGATGCACACAAATTGTGTATCCAGCATAAAGTGTATCTAAACCAAGAAAAGAAATGGCAGCATTTTGTTTTCTTTTTAGGGATTTTTTTACCTGGTGGGCTTTACAGTAACACACTGTCTGTCCTGGGGTGTTAACATGAATTCATTGTACTGTATCTATAAAGTGGCAGTGTCACCCAGAACAGGAAGAGTGTTAGGACTGCAGAACAACTCCGACACTTCTCATCCTTCTGTAGTTTACAGAGGTAACTGGACAAGGCTGATAAAACTACACAGTGTAAGGAAGTCACAAACTCACTATATGATACTATTTTTTTCTGTGCTACAATTTACCTCTTTCCAGGAAGAGAAACAGTGAAAACGTGCCCCAGTTGAGTCTGCCAGTGTTTGTAAATCCACCTATTGAGGAAAAAGCAGATTGTTAGATAGCCCCTCTCTTTGGACAGCAGAAGGGAGAGCAAAGGGCAGGAGCTCGTTCTAGCAGAGGAACAACAATAATCAGGCCAGAAATTTTACCCTATGCAGTTCACTGTTTAGATGTCCATACTTTATGTGATATTTTCACCCAATGAGCGGATCAAAGTAATCAAACATCAAGCAAATCATTGTAATTACAATTGTATTTATGATCTATTTTAAGCAGGTAATGTAAGTTGCTTGGGCAAGGCTATTTTTTAACCATTTGTTGTTAAAGACTACATAAAAATAAATAATTTTTGTGTCACCGTCAATATTTTAATTAGATATATTGGTGAAAAGGATAGTAATAATAAATAGGTGGATGGTATTCTGAATACTTGTAGTCAATGACAAGGATCAACTTTAACTGATTATAATTAGAATTGTAAAATTGATTATAAAATAATATAGGGAGAAAATCATCCAATGTATGCCAAGCGTGGAGGAGCCAGTATAATTGCTCAAAAGACATTTGTAGATATGAAATTGTTGCTCATTTTTTTTAATACAACTCACCTGCATATATGATAAAAATCTACAGAATATAAACAGCGCTACAAACTGTTACCTGAGCAATGCTGTCAAATGATACAATGTGAAGTTGGAGATTTCTTCCCAGGGTGCACTGCAAAATGTAGTCCGCTAAGACATCTGGTGTCTGGTCAGGGCTGGGGATGCAGAAAAGTTTTTTGTTGTCAGTATAGGTCTCACCTTGATGGGATTTTCTTACGTTACAATAATAAATATGTCTTGTCACTTAACATATTATTTATGTGAGAATGCCTAAAGTATTACTTGATGAATCTGTCTTATCATTTCTCACCACCATCATTGCTCTGCTTTAACAAAGCTGGCAAAATGTAGACATATGTAGATAAAAACATATAAAATATATTTTCTTAGGGTTTAGAGACCATGATGAATATATGAGGATCATAAGAATGCAGGACATCATGATTATTATAAAATAAGTGTAGAGTTAGGATGTGATACTGTATAGGATCTTACAATAAATTTAGAAGGATCTAAAGTTCCACTTTTAAAATATTTGATCAGGCAGGTCATTACTGCAGAAAGGGACTGACAATGTCCCTTCTGCAATAACCAATTTACCTGCCTGATTGCTCAGGGAACTGTCAAAAAACCTGGCTTCCCCTGCACTTGCCAGGACAGAATGAACTTTTCGGACTTCGCTTTCTGTCATACCAGCCAATAAAGATGGCCAAACATTGCAAGTAGAAAGTACAGAAGGAAAAAGATGGCAGCGCCTTACGAGGGAACAGGAACAAGATTTAGTTCCGCTTTAAAAAACCTTCCTCCAGACAGAAGCAGGTGGGTGGCATTATCTTAGCCTAGTCAAATACATTTTTTATTGACTGAAGTAAACGCTTTTCTGAAAATTATACTGCTATATTTTAGCTTTTTACCAATATAATAGAAAAGATCATAATAATCATACCAGCTGCTGACAATAATGACGAGAGTATCCAAGTTTTGGATCTGCAGAGCTTTCCTAAGTGCTAAAAGTAAGTTACAGCCTCCACGAGGTTGCAGTTCTTGAATCCACTGCCTGGCTTCATGCAGCCTATCCCCCATAAAAGAAAAGCAAAAAGCAAAACATGCATGGTTAGAAAGGTATTCACTACTGCCAACAGTTTAGAAACATTGGACATTTACATATAGTATATTTGTATATACTTTTGTCAGCAATTTTCTAACTAAAATTTACACATTCAATTAAAAAATGCTTGTATCAACTTTTACTCATGAGTCGTGTTCTCCTAGCAGAGTCCAATGTAAAAAATATGTGTATTTTCTGGGTAATTGTTGGGGTGAATCTTATGTGAAACATTGATAAATTGACCCCATAGGGATGTTGACAGACACAATGCTATGGGTAAATGAATGATCTAGAATGCTTGTAGAAAGCATATTATTTCAACAAACGGCAATACTTGTAATATTAAAGTGTTATACGCAGGTAATGCTGCGGGAGGACTTCCCTCACTGGATAATCTAACTAATGTAAAAATAAACAGGTAGGTCAAAAAGCCATTTGTGGGTCAGAAGTCAAGTAAAATAATTTCCAAACCAAATGTGATATATCGCAATTCACAACATGTTGTGAGATATGGAAGATGAATTTGTTTTCCATTTCAGGATTTTTCTCTTAACTTTTACCTGGGAATCCTGTGAAATCACATTTCCTATCCTTGGATGACTATATTTATTCCTCCCTTGTATCTATGACTTGGATTTATTTACTAAAGGAGTTTAGGCTGTTCACTATGGCTAATCAACCCAATATTTATATGCTTTTTTGTGAGCTCACAGGAAGCCATGTATATAATACAATCCAGCAGTTCAATCTCCATAACAGTAAAAGTTAGGGTGAAGACTTCTTTAGTGTAAAGACTTACATTCGGACAGTGACGTTCTTCGGAGAATTCCAAAGACATGATACATCTGTTCCAACAGACATCAGATATATTGTATCCTTGTAGCATATTTGCTCATCCACAAGGCACTAAGAGACATTTATTGTAAAAAGAAAACATATAAAATAAAGAAAACCTAAGAAAGTAAATACAGATAAATCATGTAGAAATAAAAGTCAAGTAAACACCAGTCAATGTCTAATGTTATACATGATCAGCATTTATGGTTGTGTGCAGGGCCTTTTTGTCATTGAACGCACCAGAATGGAGTTCTGGCACCTTTTTTCGACAAATTTTCCAAGTCCGTAAAAGTCTGTGAAGGGCAATACCCCTGTATGGAATGCTGTATGGAGACGGACAGTGTCTGGACCCTGGAGGATTAACAAGATGTGAGTTCCGGCACCTTGTTTCTTACAAAAAAGCACTGGTTGTGTGTATTAAATATATAAAGCTTTATATTACACATATTTTGATACTCTTTTGTGTTCAAAGTCCTAAATTTCTGCCTTTGCTGCAAAGCAGATATACCGTTTAGGTTATATACCTTAAGTTTATAATTACATTTAATTTTCTCTACAGGTGACAAGCTGCTGTAACCTTTTTTTTGGCAACCTAGCACATAACAGGTGTCAGCAAAATTTAAAAATAGATAAGCCCTTGAGGCTGGTAGCTCTTTCAGAACCTATTAGGGGGCAACTTGTTATTCGGGCTTAGTTAGTGGCTCGGACGAACAGGTGGTTTGATTCTTTTAAGCTATGGACTTGCTATACAAGCATTGTTCGTGGCTGTCCCCATCTCTTACATAGTTTACCAAAATAAAACCCTGAAAGCAAAAATTAAAGCTGGGGATTCCAGCAAATGTCTCCTAATATTATTCATTAAACCTGAAGTTTTATTTGCTTATAATTTGACTTCCTATGTTCCAATCAGAGTTTTGATTGTTTCTAAACAGAAGAAAGGGCAGAAAAGACAGAATATTGTGCAGTTTTCTAAGCCTTCCAACCAATCGATTTCCAATCATCTTATCAGTCGGATTTATTAGTTGCAAAACTGACAGAGTATCTACTTGTGTCTACTAAGTCTCACATGCACAATCAAAAAAGAAAATACACACAGACACTAGAGACCATAGAACATAATTTTAGGGAAAACATCAGCATATTAACATGTACATAAAACTGCTTGAAAAATTAATTTACTGCATTTCATCGCTAAATGCCTGTCATTACAAAACCAAAGGTAATTAATTACCAAAAGGCCTCTTAGGAAATCCATTCGCCTTGGTCCACAGTTAAGATGTGATGAATCTATTAGTAATCCAACATTTTTCCCCTTCACAAGGCCAAACATCTAAAAGACAAAACACGATGTTAAGAATCTTAATCAGCCATAATAGCTGGAACATGTAAAAGCAAGTATATAGTCTCTTGAGGATGCAAATCAAGGAACACTGAAAAGCAAAATTGTTGGGGGTATGATAATTGCTGCTGGGCCCATGAGTTTAGGGGGTTCAAACATGATGGTACCAGGAAATGAATTGTTCTGTACACCAAAGTGAGAAACTATTATTTTATGCTACTATTATTAAGCGTAAGCATGCTTTGGTGCCTGCTTTTGTGCTTGGAGAAGACATTGGGTCCTAGACCCATGATTTATATTTCTCCACATTATAGGAATGGATTATCTAATATGGAAATTTTATGATGCAGCCAAGTTGGTTAAATTACCATGTACTTCTAAAAACAAACTTCAAATTGACCAATATCACACTTTGCTATTTTTGTCAAAATTAGAATCATATTTGAACTTCTAGCACAATCCTTTTCTGTAAAAAAAGCTAATCCCATATTATTTCAGGATTAAAAGAATGTAGTTTTTAATTGTTCAGATGGAAAAAACTTTTCCAAACTCTTGATTCCTGGATACTTCCAAAATACCATCAGTATAAAGATTTAATAGCAAGCAAAACCACTATTACTTTCTCAATATTTAAAACTTTCGAAAGGGTTAAATTTTTGCACGTACCAATAGTGACTAACAGTACTAACAACAGTGATCTGCCATAAAGGTTTGCAATGTAACACTGGGGAACTGCTGTACACAAACTAGGTAATTCTCTTGTGTGTATACCTTAGGTTGATTTGCCTATTTGTCCTACAAGATCATAGAACCCTCTCTAATCTGTATTCCATACTGTCAAAACCTCTTGAAATCAAATGTGAATGTATGCAAGGATGCAAGAAAGATTTTTACATTTACTGTGAGGAATTGTTGAACCAATATTATTAAGAGCAGCCATCGGGTGACTTTAATTGCATTCTTTATAGAACTCAAGTGGTAATGCTGCTTTACACAAAATATGTTTATTGCGCACTGTTTCAGATGGTGTGTAAACTCGTAGTAGAATTTATTGGTGGAATAGTTTGTGTTTCTAAATTTTGTGCACATCTATATCTTTGCTAATCCATCTTTCAGACCTGAAGTTTTCAGACTTTACCTCCCTAGCGGGAGCGGTACATTATTTTTCATGAAAATTTATTTTACAGTATAATATAATAGTATGAGTATAATAAAATTTGAAACACAAAATCATGTAAAAACAATAAATTGAATAAATTAAAAAATATATATATTTAAAAAAAAAAAAAATACATATTATACTCATACTATTATATATACTGTAAAATAAATGTTCTTGAAAACAATGTACTGCTTTTACACATAAAAATCCAATGTATTGCATTCAATACAGTTGTATTGAATGCAATACAAACGGATTTTGAATTTCCCGCCCCGCCGGCAACGTACACGCGCACCGACGTCACCGGGAACTCCCCGGTGACTCATCGGATGCAGAAGCAGGAAGAAGGAAGAAGACAGAGATCGTGGCGCTGGACGGCGCGGGATGCCGGCGGATCACGTAAGCGCTCTATTTACTAACCTTCCCATAGGTTTACATACCCCGAGTGTGACTCGGGGTTACCACTTTTAGCAACTTTTTTCTAACCTTTCTAACCTCTAGGGAGGGTAATTCGAATTTCAGGGAGCCTTGCCTACTTTTATTCATAAATAACCCCAAAGAAAGAGTGTAAAATTTTTCTCGGAGGGGAAATAATGGCTGAGGTACATGATGCCAAATATCCCCTGAATGTGGCATCAGGTGTTTTATTCTACCACAAAATGTAATTTGAGGTAATAAAATAATTTGAAATTAGACAACTTGACTAGACAAATGTTTCATGACCTTTTTCGGGTCTTAGTGAACCCCTACTATAATTACTATATCCACAGCTCGCAGTACCTTAGTGTGATGGTCACTAGGAAGACTGCTGGCCAGTAGGAAGAATGTAAACCTTATAGTATTAGTATTACACAGTATTTATATAGCGCCATCATAGTACGCAGTGCTGTACAAAGTCCATATTCATGTCAATTGCTGTCGCTCAAAGGGGCTCACAATCTAATGTCCTTACCTCAGTCATATGTCATTAACACAGTCTAAGTTCAATTTGGAAAGCCGGTTAACCAAACTGCATGTTTTTGGAATGTGGGAGGAAACCGGAGTACCCGGAGGAAACATGGACAAACACAGGGAGAAGATACAAACTCCATGCTGATAGTGTCCTGGCTGAGATTCGAACCTGGGACCGAGTGCTGCAAAGGTCAGAGTGTTAAGTATTATAAATCAAAAGATCATTGGTGTCAATGATAACTGACCTGACAGATCTTAATTGCTCATGGCTCAAGGAACCCCTAGCAACTTCTGGAGGAAGCCTAGGGTTCCAGGGAACCCTTTTTTCTGACACACTGAATTAGACAGGTAATGATTTTACATTAGATATAATGGGGCACTGGTACCCCAGGGCAATAGACAATAAGCTAACCTTTGTGAAATCATTAGCACCTGTCTTATCGCATCAAGTACAGGATTAGCAACTTTATCAATCCAATACATATTTTACATTTAACAGAAGCCAATTCACAACATGTGAATGAGTAAACAACCTTTCTGCTGCTTTCCATCAGCCAGCCAACTCTCTTATGGTAATCTTCAATAGCCCTACAAGGAAAAAGCAAATAATGAATGCATAAACAAATGTACAAACATGCATTTTAATGTTTAATGAAATCAAATATTACAAAATAAAACAGTAACAAAATTCCTATTTCAATGTTTTCAGCCATTTACATAAGTAAATTAAGATCCCATTCTGGTCACAGCTTTTTCTTATGCATGCATTTCCATAAATTTATAAATATTGACCTTGTGAGCTGCATGACAAGTTCACAGCCAATAGACACTTCTAAAAGGTTTCAAGGAGTATTTCATCTATATAAATTTATCAACTAAATATTCCATTTGGGCAAAGGACAAGCAGACACCCAAGAAATAATTTCAGCAAAGGGCTACATTCAGTTCATTTATACACACTTATCGGGTATGGGTCATAAATGTTAAATGTAAAAAAAGTCAAGGGCGTCCTAAAATAATATTAAAGCAACCGGAAGCACATTACAAGCTAGCTTAACCTCCCTAGCGGTTCATTTCTTTCCGGTTTTATATGTCTAAAAGCGGTACATTGTTTGTCATGAAAATTTATTTTACAGTATAATATAATAGTATGAGTTTAATAAAGTTTGAAACACAAAATCATTTAAAAACAATAAATTGAAATAAATTAAAAAATCTATATAATAAAAAAAAAATAAAAAATAAAAAAATACATATTATACTCATAGTATTATACATACTGTAAAATAAATGTTCTTGAAAACAATGTACTGCTTTTACACATATAAATCCAATGTATTGCATTCAATACAGTTATTTTGTATTGAATGCAATACAAATGGATTTTGAATTTCTCGCCCCGCCCGGCCAGGACGTACACATGCACCGACGTCACCGGAGACTCCCCCGGTGACTAACTGGATGCAGAAGCAGGAAGAAGAAAGAAGACGGAGATCGCGGTGCTGGACGGCGCGGGACCCCGGCAGAACAGGTAAGCGCTCTATTTACTAACCTTCCCTAAGTGTTCAAACCCCGAGAGTGACTCGGGGTTACCACTTGTAGCAACTTTTTTCTACCCCGAGTCTTTCTCAGGGTTACTGCTAGGGATGTTAAATAAATCCAAATCCTGAATGACTGATGCACAATGTGCAGGTCTCTGTCTCTGTGCATGACTGAAACCGTAAATGTTTATAAGCTTCTGAGAAAAACAACTTCAGTAATCCTACAGTGGGCTTTAAGGATGTCAACATTTATTGCCAATTTAAAACAGGCATCACATTATGGACTATTTATGCATTTATACAAGGTGATACATATACCCATCATCTAAATCACCTTTTCTCAGGGGTAACCAAGTTAAGTTAAGGTAGCCAAGTTAAGGTAACCAGGTAAGTTTTACTCATAGCAGAAGTTTCCCTTGCTACAGATTATTTAGCTGTTCAAATGGCCTCATACTCCCGAGTCAATGCCTTGTTTTATACACAAAAGTGTTATATTAGAATATATATATAATATAAGATCTACCAGGACACCCAGAACCATCTTCACTATTGATTTACACACTTGTTCTATCCAAAATTTTAACATATGCATGTTTTAGTCCTCAGTTATGTAACTGCATTTATCAATTTTCAACCTCATTTGCCTTACAGTTGCCAGCTAGATCATCCAGGTCAGTTTGCAAATTAGAGCCATCTTGCAAGAAGTGTTCTTTTGTATAATGTTGTGTCATCCCCAAATTCTAAATAATTTTTAAATATGTTAAAAAAATCAATAATACTAAAACTATAAAACTGAATGTTGGGATATACAACCTTTACTCTTGCACCTGATCTATCACATCCCACTGCTCTTGCTAGTTTTAAAGGTTATTGATTTTATCAATTTGCAGACCAAATTTTTAAAACCTGCAAATATTAACTTACACAAAGGACCTGTATCACAAACTAGTAATGTCCATATATACAGTACATCTACAGCTACATTTAAGTTTCTTCCTTCGTTATAAAAGGAATATGTCCTGGCCTTTATAAATCCATGCTAGCTACTGCTTAAAACTATATTACTTTCTTGCTCATGCTTTTCCATGTGATCCTGCTTATACTTTCCTGTAATAGAATTCCTTTTTAGTACCACATACTCTCTGCCTCAAAACAACCCCTTAGAAAGACAATCAAAAAAGTTACTAGCTTCAAAATAAAAGTTCCAAGACAGCTAAGTGTTTCCCGGGATCCTCTGCTCTCTGTTTCAGGGGTTGCGGGGGGTGGGGGACATGGAACATACCTGGTGGTCGTGCCCAGTGGCACAGGAATATTGGGGGAAGGTGTCTGACCTTATCACCCAGGTGCTACAAACTCCCCTATCCCCTAGTCTGGAGAGCGCTCTATTGAGCAAAACTAATATACACTTGCCAAAATACACAAGGAAATTTTGTAACTATGTGCTGCTGGTGGACAGAACTGCACTGCCACGGGCTTTGAAAACACTTTAATACCAATGGTTCCGATAAAGGCCAAATTAAATTGGGTATTGGTGAAGGACCAGCTCATGTGCACACTCATAGATACTCCACATGCCTTTGAACTTACCTGGGATCCGTGGATCGCACATTGCTCCTCAGCCCAATTTCATTCTTGATGTGGAAACCCTTCCCTTCCCAACCCCATTTGTAACAATCTATTATTTCCTTTTCTGTTAAACATGAATTGCCTTAACATTTGTAAGCATGATTATAATATATTTGTTGATAGGACACTCTGTATTCTGCTGTATTTCCTATGTAACTGCCAAACCCATAATCTGTTATTTATGTTCCCTTTGTTAAATTTATATTTTTCTTGAATCAAAATCAATTAAAATAAAAAAAGTAATTCTATAAGAACCCATTGGTGTAATCCATCAGATCCAGGTACTTCAGTAATATTTATCTTGCTTTTTAATTATATACAAAAACTATTAATTATATACAAAAAACTGTTAATACAGATAACTATTCTTTGTAGAAGTAAACATTTTATCTGCAATTATTATAAATACCTTTCTTAAATCAGTGACACTTGAAATACATGGATTTCTGCATTGCCACTTTTCAAACCTTCTTTAAAAACTAGATGGCATTTGATTGTTGTAATGGGTAGCACAGAAATTCTATGTTCATATTACAGAAATACCAACTTTTAGAAGCTATGATGTGTATGACCTTTACAGCACAGAAAGCGTGCAATGCTTACAAGAACCGCTATACTTACTTATGTATTTTTAACTCAAATTCATGTATTGTTTCTGGTGTAAATTGAATCTGCTTGGAGGCATTTCTTGTTGGTTTCCTTAAAAAAAGACATACAAATCCAAATATTTACTCTCAATATAGAAAAAACAGGCACAAAATATTTGTGTTTGCCCCCTATTTATTGTTACTTGCTAGCTTCTGCCATTTATACTGTTCAACCTCACACACTGGTCCTCAGCTACTACAAAAACAGCAGCTGGACTCCTCATAACCCCTGAACCCTTGTCATCAATAAAAGTTTCAGATGAAGACCTTTTGTCTAGAAGAACTGTATCAAAAATATAGAAATTATATTATTATCATTAGGACAGTACAACCATTAATAAATATTTTGGTTTACAGACATATAGCAACATATAATTATTTACCTCTTAAATAGTTTACTTTTTTTCTGTTTTGTGTAAAATTACAAGATATAATAAAAAATAGAAGTGCTGAACCAGTGTTAAAAGCACAAGTTCAGTACTCTCTATTAGCAGTTATTGCATTTTTATCATAAAATGCAACCCTGGCAAATTGCATTGTTAAAGATGTTCAGTAAAGCTACGTACACACTTCCAATTATTATCGTTGGTAAACGAACGACGAACGATCCTGCACGATATCTGCGAACGATCGTATAGCACCGATCCTGTACATACAGATAACGACACGATCGTTCGTAGATATTGTACACACAATAGATGCGATCGTTTGAATGATACAGGAAGTTACGTGCACCACAGGAACGTTCGTTCATCACGCATGCTCAGACCATGGACGATCAATGAACGATCGTACACACGAACGATGGTCAACGATCGTCGTCCAATCCGATCCGCCGGTCCGGTCGTTCATTTCCAACGACTTTCCTCGTTCGTCGGCGTCGTTGGTTACTTTTTTTACGAACGATTTTTGCCCAATCGATCGTTCGTCCTTCGTTCGTCGTTCATTTTGAACGATAAAAATTGGAAGTGTGTACGCAGCTTAAATGTGCAGGGAAGGTAACGTTAACTCTTTTATTAGCTGAAAATATAAATGTTACAGTAAGCAATATTTTCAATACAGAACAAATAAATATTATAATTCCAATAAAGAACAAATGTTGCCTTGTGTCTGTTAATATATTTTTCATCTGGGGAATGTGTATAGGATTTTACTATTTTAAACAGGATAAAGGTTACTCAATGCATTTTCATTGATGTTAGGATGAATGTTTGTTAAATGTACGTCAATTGATATATGAAATATATTGATAGTGTATTGTCCTACCAGTATGTGCTTGTTGTTTACAGAACAGTGGAGCTGAAAATAAGGACATTAAGAACAATAGAAAAGTTTATCTGTTTCCACATGATCAATGTGATTAACTATTGTACAGATGTAAATTGAATAAAGATAACACTCAGCATTGCCAAAATAAAGGTGAAATGTCAGTAAAACTTTTTCTCAAGTTTTTTTTAAATGCCTGCTGTACGTGATGCTCTGCCGACTCATTATGAACAAGACAAGTACATTTATTTATTTCCTGCTTGGTGATATAGATTTTATGTCTTTTATGTCTAAGTTACAGTTATAAAAATTCTGATACTGGTTTATGGATTTATACATGTCTATGTAGTATAAATTCTAAAATTTGAAAGAATACTTACATGACAATGTGTCCTAGGTTTAGTAGATCTTGAATGGTGAGATGCCTGGACTCAATGCCATTGCAGTGAATCCATTCCTCGGAGCTCTGTGATTCACTCTTGCCATTTTCTGTGTCTGACACTCTCTACATATAAAAAGGAATAATGAAAAAATGTGTAATCAATCTCAGTGTCTGAATATTACAAATACTTTTCCAATATATTAGGAAATCTTGTTTTTGGTATTCCTGCCTAACTATATTTTAGACAAAAAGCTTTCAATGTTTTACAAGATAGAGACTGCTTTGATACTTTAAATCATGGGTCGGAATTATAAATTGTGATATAATTTTGTTACATGCCACATGCCTCAAGGGGTGAATATGTGCCACTTCACATTTTTAGAAATTTGCCCTGAAACCAAGAAAAATTAGAGGAGGGCAGACTGTTACCCCATAGTACCAGCAGTTTTATTTCAGATACATAGACCAAGAATCGTAAACTGCAGACCATACAATATTCAAATACCAAAAATGTGCAAACTATGCATAGACAGCATTGATGAGGGCTGCTGTAGTAGGCAGTTATAAACCTTGAACGATGATGTATAGATGGATGGGAGCTTTGCCTAGCAGATCTGATGCCATAAACTATGACGACTGTGCAGACTTTAAGTCTTGTTCCTCTGAATTTAAGAGAGTTAGTAATAGTATAAGCACATCAGGGCACATAGAGAATTGTTAAAGCAGTTAATTTACATACTTGGATTTAAACAAAACATTTTAAAGTGACTCTGTCAGTATTGTAAAAGTGAAAAACAGTGCTATGCCTACATTAAGGAAATGGTTGTTATTCATCCCTCCTGCCACCATAAGTGATAATCCCGCAATGTCTGCCAATGGTATATTTGCTGAAAAATCTTCTGCATCTGAAATTTATCCCCTCTGCAAGCTGTGACTCCTTCCTCCGCGCCTCTACATCACTACATCACAAAATGTTAAGGTAGGGGCAGGAAGAAGGACACACAGAGTGTAATGAGGGACCAAACATCCAACACACCCTCATATGGAGAGATATTGCAGTAATTCCTAAATTATTTTGATGTAAGTTAAAAAGACATGCACAGTAAAGATCTTTGAGACTGGCTGACAATGTGGGATTTATAATTTTTTTATTAAATGGCTGGTACAGAACATAAATAAAGTGATGTTGGGCAAGGGTGGAGAGACTGAGGCTGGGCAGAAGCCTAAATTGTGTAGCAGAGAGAATGTCTTAGCTTAGCTAGGAAAGTACTGACCAGAGCCGGGTGACACGGGGTAGAAGGCGGAGGGAAGGCGTGACGAGGGGGGTGTGGTGTATAGGTTTTAAAAGTGGGGTGATGGGGAGACAGGTCAGGGGTTGGTAGAAGTTTAGGCGGGAGAGAAAAGAAGGGGTTAAAAGGATGTGCAAGAAAGGAAGAGGTCAGTGGATACACAACAGGGAGCGATCTTACTGCTCACCCTTCCTAGGTGTTATTACTTTTTTGGAAGGGAGGTTAAGGTGGCGGCTGAGGTCTTCGGAGGTGGTGACTGGCGATAAGAAAAGGTGATAAAATGGGGGCCCATCAATGTATGGGGTCTTCCTTGGTGGAAGGTACAGATGGTGTGTAGTGCTGCTGCAAAGAAATGGCATTCCCAAGGCGGAGTTTTGCGGCTGGGAACAGGGTGCCGGGGTGGCAGCCTCAGGTGGAGTAGAACTGTGTTTGGGCCTTCGAGGATCTGCAGCCTGGTAGTAATGTAGCACTGTTGTTGTTTGATATATAATACAGTGTTATGGCATGTTTTAAGGATCTATAAAAAAAGTGTTATGGTATGTTGGTAATAAACGGGCGGTATCGGCCATTTACCCAACCATACCGTGTCAGTGTCTAATAAAGGGGGGGGAGGGTGGAAAGGGTGAAGATTGAAGATGGAGAGGACACGTTACTTGAGATTAAAGGAAGAGTAGATGTAGAATATAATCCATACCACTAGATGGCATAAATCACTTTACTGAACCAAATAAAATGAAATATATTTATTTAGACAGCTCATATGCCCCATGGTAACTTTATAAAGCTAGGTGTGATAAGGAAACCCTGCCTGAGATCAGCATCTTGTTTTTCTGCAGCGGGGCATATATGTTGATGAGTAATAAGTGACAGACATATATCAATGTTTTAAATCATATTCACAATCCACTAATAGGGATTTTTATTAAGCCCCATTAGTGTTTTATGTTTCGTCTCATGCAGATTAGCCAAGCACATCATTAGTTAAGTTGTATTGGGCACCAAAACTCATCAATGACATGAAGCAAAGCATCAGCGACAATGCAAAACATCCTTTTAAAGAGACATAAAGCTGTATTAGTTTAAAATGTAACAGGGTCTTGGTAGATCTTGTAGAATTTCTTACAGCTCCTGTAAAATTCAGTTAATTATCATGAGTGTCAGTGTTACATCTCTGCTTGATCCATGGTAACTTCAGTTCAGTCATATCAGAGCTACAGGACTTAAATCTTTTTGGAAAGGAGGGCATCTACAGGACAAATGCCATATAGATAACTGGGCAGTTAGGAAAAAACGTACTACTAATGACAGTTAGTAAGTGATTTCATTTAAAACTCCCAAATTCCTTCACTAGGTCACAATTAAAGTATACTAAAATGGCAAATCTTTGTGACTATACACTGTTCCCAGTTTTCCTTTATAATGTACATAACTGTTTATTTCACCTAAATAAAAGAATATTAGACTTATTTTACTTTTATACAGTAATGAAAATGTGTTTAAGGGTTATCCTACCTAAAACTGAATTTTCTTTATGTCTTTGAAGATGCCGGAAAAACAAATTTGCAGATATATTCTTCTGTTTCTTATGTACTCCACTAAAGCTGTCTACGCTTCACTTACAATGTCTTAATATCTTTTGTATTTGCAACAGTAATTGTAATCTATTAAAACTAAAATGTAAACTTGCATTTTTTTCCTTTATACTTTGTTGATTAGTCCAAGTCTCTCTGAATCCCCTGAAGAAGCCAAACGGCAAAACGCGTTGGGAAAAAAGAGACAGATAGTTATGAACTATGAGACCGGTCTACTTGACCAATTTTTGTATTAAGCTAATGATATTTACATTATTCCTTCATGACAATACTGAGCTTAGTTGGGAATTGTAAACACAAGTAAACACTTTCATTATACTTGCCACAAAAAAAGCCGTCCTTCTTTGATGTTTACCACATATAGGCTTGGCAACCATAATCTATTGGTATAAGATTTTCTTTGGTCCAATAGATTTATTTGCAAGAGTATCCTACTCTTCTACCTAAATATTTATTCTACATCAAAGGCAATTCAATAGAAGTGAAAGAAACCATAGAGAAAATGGCAGGTGGTAAAGGGGTGTCTCCAAATATGTATAAAAACAAATTGCGGAATCTAAGGTGGGATGCACTGGGCTTCCAAAAATAATATAAAAAGCCAGTAGACAGTTCAGCCCACTAGATTCCATCTTTCAATGAAAAAAAAACACTTCTGGGTAGATTTGTAGAAAATGCAATTTGTCTCCACATGAAACTTGGCAAACCTAGATCATGTAACCTGATTGCATTTATCATCTTGAGTTTCCAGATACTGTATTGAATTATTCTTGCATTTGTGTGTGTATTTGCCCATATTACACAGATTGTGTATGTTCAAAGACACATCAATGGGAAATCTTTGGGCAAGCACGACTTTGGAGTTATGGAAGACCTTAGATTTCACAGCAAAATATGATCTGAGGTTAGCGTCTCTGCCAAACAGGGCACCCAAAATAAACAGATCAATACAGATAAACAGTTATTTGTATTTCTTATTTATTATCTTACTCATTTCTTACTTATTTCTTATTTATTATCTTACTCATGAATTGTGTGTTTTACCAGTCTCAACTCTGAACAACATAGCTGATTCCGTGTGAGCAAAGCACAGCCATCCTTACCAGCAGATCATGTGTCTGATTGACATGTGTCACCAGTAATCCTTCATCATACTTCAGGTTGCTGACTTTCACATCCTGCCACAAAGGTTTTGCTCTTATGGGAACTGATTCTAAGCTTTCTTCTGGTTCTTGGCTTAATGTAAAACAAAACCATTACATGTAAACATAAACTGTCACTTTTCCATTTAATCATAATAAATAATTCATGCACAGATTCAATATGCATAGCGATTCAAGCTTCTAATATAAAGTGCATGTTATGAATGACACTGCTACCCACTGCAATACATTAATGGTAATCAGCAGATGGTAGACATGTCTTTCTTTTCTACAAAGCAAGAGCAAATAGATAAAACGTTATTTATAAAACAAATAAAAAAGTGAACACAGATAATGAAAAAGAACAGTTTAATTTAAATTAGTTGGAACATATGTAGCCTGAATCACCCTACAAAAGCTGAGACAAACAGGTCTGTCACTCGAAATGGTATGACTATTTATTCCTATGGTTCAGCTAGTAGGGAGCTAATTACTAATCTTGGCACAAATGCTGAATAACATTGCTACAGTAAGGTAGCAGTGTAAGAATATAAGATTTTTCCTATCATATGCTTTAAAGTTTTAGATCCTGTTAGCATCCTACTAAAAGTTGTGGATGCTCTTAAATATGAATACATGTTTTGTTTGGCTAAATTTTATGTTACAATAAAATATATTGCACCTTTAAACTAAGGTAGAGTACCATGTTATTTAACTGAAACTGCTGTCTTTATGAATGGGTAGCACGGTGGCTCAGAGGTTAGCACTTTGGCCTTTGCAGCGCTGGGTCCCAGGTTCAAATCTCAACCAGGACACTATCTGCATGGAGTTTGTAGGTTCTCCCCATGTTTGCATGGGTTTCCTTCCACATCCCAAAAGCATGCAGTTAGGTTATTTGGCTTCCCCACAAAATTGACCTTTGACTATAAAAAATACATATGACTATGGGACATTAGATTGTGAGCTCCTTTGAGGGACAGCTAATAACATGACTATGGGCTTTGTACAGCGCTGGATAATATGTCAGCGCTATATAAATACCTAATAATAATAATTTTTGGCATCCTTTACCAGGCAATTCTACCACCTGCAAAGTGTCCAGTATTAAAATAAACTGTATTGAGTTTCCCCAATATTGAATCCAGACCCTTGAATAGGCGCAGGACCTCCCTGGATAGGAAATAGGGAAGCAAGTGCGTTCAACCCCCCCGTCCATAAAAAGGTCCTATGAAATCTGTTTTGTCAAAGAAGTAAGCATGCTAAATGTGTATATTTTCTCTTTGGCAAAACCAGACCCCCACCTGCCCCTAATGGTGTCATCAACCCAGCTAGATGGATCTCCGGTAATTGTGCAATGAAGACATCCAGAGCTGGATAGGTTCTTGTAGATTCTTCTCCCAGATTTTCCAATCTGTGCCCTGATTTACTAAAGCTCTCCAATGCTGGGGAGAATACACTTTGATCAGTGAAGCTGGGTGATCCAGAAAACCTGGAATGGATTCCTTAAAACCATTTGCTATTTGCTAGCAAATGTTTTGAATCCTGAACCAGATCCTATCCAGGTTTGCTGGATCACCCAGCTTCACTGATCAAAGTGTATTCTCTCCAGCCTTGGAGAGCATAATTAAATAAGGGCCTTTATGTGTGTTTGGGGGATGATTTACCCCTTTCCGAGAATGGGTAAGGATTATTACGTACACCTGCATTTATTTCCCAGGGTGACATTCAATTAGCTAAAGAAAATACTGTTAGGCACAGAAGCCATTAGGTGTTTCTTTTGAAATGAACATGTGTTCGGTAATCTTTGAGTATCTGTATATATTCCCTCTACACAGAGGAATCAGTTATCTTTTTGGATAAGTTACACTGGAGAATGTTGTCTCTATATTTCCAGGCTGTTGAACGACACTGGTAAGCAGTTACATTGTGGAGTAAATTTACTATTGGATTTTACACTGTTCACTCTGCAAGGGATGCTTTGCTTAGCTTAGTATATGGGATAAAGCTCTCCCCACTTCAGATTCACATTCAGATTCACATTCAACAAAAATCGTTTTTTTCACATTTCTTTGCACCTGATTGGGTATTTCTTGCAAAGTGAATTATTGATGATCGATAATTCAATTTGATGAAGTGAACAGCCTCATCTCCTTTAGCAAATCAACCCCATTCTGTTTGACTATCACTTTGAAACATTTTTAATTGTCTAAGATAAGTATACTTACTATGATGTTTTAAAAAAATGATCATTTTCCAAAATTTGAGCCATGTTTTCTGTGTGTAAATCCATTCTAACATCCCTGCAATGAAAGAAAAAACATAAGTTATATTTTTACAACCTCTAGTAAAGATGGGAATACTTGCAATTTAAATATTACTTATATGACACATTTAAGGAAAATTTCACAAACCAAAGCATTCCCTTTTTATAGCAATTTAGAAGTGGAAACAGCCTTTCAGTAGTGATATGTGAAGGGTTCTGGCAGCCCGCGGTTCAATGAAAGCGCTGCTAATGGTCACTGACGTTCTATGGTGAGTCAGGGGGCAAGATATAGCTCCAAGGGCTTCACTTTTTCTTTGCCTTCCCATAACCCTCTGATCTCTGAAAGCTTTCCTTTCTGGGTCCTGGGTATAGGAGATCAGAAATGTGTCTGACCCCAAAGAGCCAATACCACTGTAACAATGAAGAAAAACTTTATCTGTAAAATAATTATTGTTAAAATAAACTAAGATTGTCCTCAAGTTGAACTGTTGCTCGTCTTGGGCAAAAATCTGGCAGGGACGGATCAATGAATTACCCATCAAGAACGATCGCTGTACGTTTCAGTGGAGGAAATAACAATGGGGTGGTGATCCTTTTTCCTTCCCCCTCCGCTCTCCATAGAACAAAACAGTGCTGTGTGTGCAGTGCTTGTCCGGTCACCTGTCCATGGAAATGTTTCTAGTGACAATGATCCTACATATGTACAGCCTAAAGCTACATACACGTCAGATGATTCTCGTCCAGTAATCCCGCTCAGGGCTAATATCTGACCAGAATCTGGCATGTGTACAGTGCTTGAGGGGAAGAACTCCACTTTTATTATGATCGTTCGTCATCCGTGGATCCACCAGGACAGTTATTTGGATGACAGACGACGAATGAGGAACGATCATAATAAATGTGAAAGGGGAGAGAGCAGCTGGGTGCCGCTCCATCGTTCTTCCTTCTCCATAGAGCAGAACGGCGCTGTATCTACAACACTTGTTCATGCATTATGCAGTCTTTTGTCGATGAAAAGGATCTTTCATGATCCAATTATTGCACGTGTGTACATAGCCTAAGTCTCTTCTGTAATTAAAGCTTTTTAGCTTAATGCTCACTATCTTCTTGCATTGCATTGTACTTAACTTGCTTCAGTTTTAGCAGCTTGTACATCATGACCTACAGGTACACAAAATGCAAAGTGTAAGATGATATCTGTTCTCGTTTATAAATGGGTCTCATATATTCAGGCTTGCACACATTTTGGGCCTGATTTATGAAAGCTCTCCAAGGCTGGAGAGAATACACTTTCAGAAGTGAAGCTGGGTGATCCAGAAAACATGAAATGGGTTTTTTAAAATTTTTTAATATTTGGTAGCAAACGTTTTGAATCCTGGACCAGATCCATTCCAGGTTTGCTGGATCACCCAGCTTCACCGATGAAAGTGTATTCTCGCTAGCCTTGGAGAGCTTTCATAAATCTGGGCCTTTGGTTTTTGCAGACTGGGCCACTAAAAACAATGAGCATCTTCAGTAAACCTAGCAAACGAGAAAATTAGGGCTTTACTTACAGATTCCATGGGCAAATTCCAGTGAGTTTGGTCCCCATGGATTGAATACTATGCCCATGGGGTGGGATCACTCAACTATGACATTTTAACTCCCCACATCTGGACTAGAATAGATTTAGTGCCAGGTAACTGGCAGTCGCCCAACCTGACCCTTCCCTTCCTACACATCCTTCTTCCCTTCTCCCTACCTCCTATGTATTTTCTGGTGGCCCTTAGGGATTCCCAGAGTTCTGACAGCAAATACCAGAACAGGCATGGAGGTTGTATACTCAGGTAGTAAAAAGTGCTGAAGTTTTGTGTCATTTAGTTATATTGATTTATGTTATTTGGCATGTTGTTTTTTATTTCCATTATACCGATCGTTGTATTATCTGCTTTCATTGCATTGTTATATTTCTATTTTGTGAAATACAATAAAAACTTATTGAAACTAAAAAAAAGCTGCAGACTGAACTTTTCTTAACCACAACCACAGAATTCAAAAGATGAGAAGTACAGACTTTATATAGCTGTTTCTCTGTGGTATGGATTCCTAAGGCTAAACTTTAGCCAGCACCATAAATCTACTTCTGCTCCACCTGTGTAGTGTCCCTTGGTACTTTTTTATTTACCTTGACTTTGTAATCACCTTCTTATATCCCCTGGTATGTTACTACAGGGGGTAAAAAAGATCTATCCCTGGGATTCAGGAAGAGTCTCTGCCAGTCTCTGTCAAAACAAAAACCGAAAAACTGAAAGAAGAGGGCCAGGGCACCACAGATGGGGAAACCTAGGCTGAATGATCATTGCTGCAGGATATTGCTATATCCTCTATAAATATAGATATTTATACATAAAACTATCATTTATTTTACAAAGATAAAAGATTTCACAACAATTTCAATTTTACAATTGTATCCTTCTCCCAGAAGTCTCAATAAATCAGTTTGTAAGATTTGTTGCGTTTCGCAGAAAAATACTTCATCAGGAACCTATTTTTTTAATATTTTTTTAAGATTTAAAATATCATGCAGGTTGTATAAAATACTAATACTAAACATTATAAAAAAAGAGATTTAAGGTTTAAATTCATAAGTTCATAATATTGTAAGGGGTTAAGCTCTGGATCGCCTTTGCTTTGTTCAAAGGACACGTCTGATTCATCCAGCTTATATCACACCGAGGTATAAGTGTCCAGTTGGCTTCCCGCCAGGTTTATTAAAGGTTGCACAATAATACAAAACAACAAAAAGAAAACCTTGCCTATCCGGCACTCACTAAACATAAGACTTTCCTGTCTATCAGCTGGAGGGCTTCTCCCTATCAGCTCCAAACACCACTTGCAGCAACCTTTTCCTCAGGTCTGAGTTCCTTCTCCCAGTCCAGCTTCCTGTGTTCCCAAGGCAGACAGACTTTCTGAGCCTCCAAACTGAGCTCTCTCTCTCTCTCGCTCACACAGTCCGCCTAGCTGTGTCTCTCTAGGCCAGGCTGAGCCCCCACAGACCCTGTCTGTGTCTCTCCAAAATTAGGCTCCCGACTGAGCTCCTGGCTCTGGGTTATATCCCACCCTCAGTGCTACTTCTCTAATTACCTCGCAGGTGAGTTTTCCACCTGCTACTTCACATAGGAGGGGAATCTTGGGCAACTATACCTCACATAAAGAGGCATCCCGGGCAAATATATCTCCCCTCCACCTGCAATCCTACATTGGTATCACAATATGTATTGTAACCTAAAACATCCACATCCAAAGACAATACCCCATACCATATATTTCCTGCTCCATAGGAAGAGGTGATACAAAGCAGCTATTAAGGTATCTAAAATTGTTTCATATCAGCAAGGTACTTTAACAAGTCATTATGATTTATGATGTTACATTATGATTTATGTTTCTACACAGCAGTTCTCAACCCAGATCTGTTTTTAGGCCGGGTAGGAAGAAATTGTAGGCGGGTTGAAGCCTCTGTATTGTGACCCAACTCTTCAAACCAAAAACCGCCAGGTGGTTGCTGAAAAGTGCCAGGTGGTGCGCCCGGCTAAAAGGTTCTGGGGAGAACACTGCACAGGTATACTTCCAACTTTGGAAGTTGGGATAGAGACACAGGAGCTGAAATAGCTGTGGCTAGATTGAAGTGAATATTGGGCATGGCTTTAGGTGGAACTTTAGTCAAATTTTTCCTTCTGTACCTATTAATGTGCCACACCATTAATATTTTAGCAACAGAATCTTTTTAACATAAGAATTGGAAAGGGTTAAAATATTATTATTACTAATTATTAATACTATCACTGTACTGAGAGAAGAAGATACGCTTCTAATTGCAGTGCAAAGAAAGATAGTAAAAGACAAATAAAGTGACAGCAAGAACCAAATGTTTTTTACAGCTTAACCTCTGGAGAACAGGAAATAATCTAACCATGCAATATGGCTGCATCCAGCACTACTGTACTGAGGGAATGCAGGATTTTTTTTTACATTTACTTTTGGACATGCTGATGGGAGCATGGGTAAACAAGTCTGAGACTACATGCCGAATAAACCATACAGACTGCATGAATATTGCTTTATGAGTAACAGTATCACTAACAGAAGCCCAAAATATATTTGAAAAGTAATGTACATTGGCCTCTTCCAACATTTTTAACATGGGGGAACCCTTGAAATGATTTATAGGCTTTCAGTGATCTCCTGCTATATTACTTTATCCAGTGTGATGATCAGTAGGAAGAATTGCTCTCATTGCTGACCAGTGAGCAGAATGTCTCCCTTACAGATAGCCAAAAAGATCCTTGCTGTCAGACTGACCTAAGAGATTCAAACTGCTCATTGCTCAAGGAACCCCTAGGAACCTTTGGAGGAATCCTGGTTGAGAAACACTTTAAGTGGACCTAAGAAATAAACATTACTAGTTGCTAACTATACAGCAATGAGTCACTGAGAAAATAAACACTTGTTCAGGGCGTAATACACAACATAGAATACAGGTCTATGTAACTTATACAAAGCTCAAAGATATGTGGAACACAATGTACAGAGTGCAGCAGAAAGAAATATGAATTATTGGTATTACTAATATTAATAATAATAAACAAAATTTATATAGCACCAGCATATTATGCAGCGCTGTACATTAAATGGGGGATGCAAATGACAGACAAATACAGGCAGAGCAGAGAACCCTGCTCAGAAGAGCTTACAATCTAAGAGGGAAGGAATTTGTATCCTAGAGCCCCTTACATTTCCCCTTAGTCAGTTATAATGAGAAGAAGGCCTGTGATCAGTAGAGATGGATCTTCTGAAGTTAGAGGTCCATGAGAAGAAAAACTGTGCTGTTTGATTAGTGGGAGTAGACAATGAAGTGGTGGGAGTAAAAAAGCATGATGTGTTTATGTCCTGACCTAATGATGAGATCAACAGTGGGGTTTGGGGGAACAATAGTGCCCAACACCGGTGTGCGAGGGACAACAATGCCAAGTGGAAAGAGTGCTCAATGAAGGGTGTTAATGCATCAGTTTGACACCAGAATTCATCCAAAATTTTGACAGGTGCATCTGACCACTTTCTGACCCAAGCAGCCATAGGGACAGGTGGCAGAAAGAATGATGCCAACTCTCTCTATGGCTGCTTGGGTTTTGCTCTAGCTTACCACTTGCACACATACAGGTACTGTTTACTTTGGTTCCTCTCCTTTTACAAAAGAACTCTACCATCTTCAATATCTGAAGAATGTTCTCTCTTTAAATACCCCTGAGGAAGCGAATATGCGAAACACGTTGGGTAAAGAAGAGACATTTGGTTTCTCTTTTCTTATAATGCTGATTTATTAGAAGATTATATGTATAGGACTGTGGTCTGGAACCCCAATATATGTTATGGGGCAGTTCTCCTACTATTGTTTCCCTGCGTGGAACCCTTTATATTACTGTATGACTTACCAAATACTGTTCACTTCATTTTTGTATGTATGAAACTAATACATATCACATTGCCAAAAAAAAAAAATTTCTTTGTTTTTTTTTTTTCTTTGCTTAGCTCAACAATTACAATCTATTTCTGACTGCTTTTGGTTTACTTCAAGTCGGTTTTGTAATGCCTTACACTTGTATGAGAAAGCAAAACCTGCTTGAAATAAACAAATGCTTGTTGACACATAAATACTAGCATACAGTCCGTGTACAATTACCCTAAATTTACCTAAATAATATATGTCTACCTCACCAATTCTTTTTGTTGGCCAGGGTGACAACACACTGCTTAGAACATCTACAAAAGAATGTATCAAATGAATGTTTAATGTCAATATCGATTTAAAGCGGAAGTAAACTAAAAACAAAATAATTACACTTACATGTAATCCGGCAGATCCCTTGATGGTGAGATCCGGTACCGGATTCCTCTAGGTCTCGACCCAAAGGAAGCAACGGGCGCTGCCATCTTCTACCTTCTCTTTCGGTCCCCTTGTTCCATCACCCAATCTCGCACTGCACAGGTGTGAGATTGGGTGATGTAGCCATTGTGAAGGGGGAAAAAAAGAAAGCTGATCTCACCGCGCATGCGTGAGATACACATCTCTTTCCCCTTGGTGGAAAATGCGCAGAAGAAGCAGCCAGAGTCTCCCGGGATGTGTGACGTAGGTATCCTGGGAGGCTCTGCACTTCAATTAAGTCTTGATCACTGCGGCGACATAAGGGGGCGGTGCTGCACCTTTTTTCTTTAAAAAAAAAAAGGGTGTTGCACCTAAAAAAAAAACACCAACATTTTGCCTTTATATAGAAAGGTTTTCTACCATGCACTCATACACTGACTGACCATGCACCAATGCACTGACTGACCAAACACTTACCGACCATGCACCCATGCACTGACTGACCATGCACTCATACACTAACTGACCATGCACCCATACACTGACTGATCATGCACTGATTGACCATGCCCCAATACATTGACTGACCATGCACTGACTGACCATGCACCCATACACTGACTGACCATGCATTTATTGCAGCTGCACCTATGTTCTTTTCCTGGCCACCACTGCATTTGTCTCCTTAAACACTGATCGCCCCTGCATTTCTCTACTGACTACCACTTTACCTGAACACGATTTCTCTGACTCTTGCACTTCACTACTGAATGCCCTTGCACCCAAACACTTCTCCACTGACCGCCGCTGAATCTGTGCATATCACTGCTGACTGTGTGCGCACTATTCTGATAACCGTCACCGCTGACTTCCTCAACTGCTGCACAAATAGGCTTCTCCACTGACTCATTGCATAGCACACATCTCTATGGACCCACAATATTTTTTTCCACTTACTCCCACTGCATTAGTGCATTTCTATGACAACTGCACTGCATCTGCACTTCTGCATCTGCTAACAGCCAATCATCCCATCACTGTTCTATTGATTGCCGCTAAACCTGCGCACCTCTCCAATAACACTCATCACACCTCACTTCCTGCATCGCTTCATAGATCTCTTTGCACTGACAATCATAGGTGGACCCAGCACACTTCTCTGCCAATGTAACTCAGCAATTCTCCCATGCATCAGCCCTGTATGCTGCACTGTATATGGGAACCAATGGAGCATTTTCTAGCAATAGGCTTCATCCTTTTTAGTGATAAAACAATATAGATTGTAAGCTCTGCAGGGTCCTCCTGTGTCACTATCTGTATCTGTGAGTCATTTGTAACCCGTATTTAATGTACAGCGCTGCGTAATATGTTGGCAAACTACAATACTGTTTATTATTATTATTATTATTATTATTATTATTAATAATAACAATAATATTTTTATTAATAATAATAATAATAATAATAATAATAAAAAATAATACAGTTACAAACACTGTTTTTAATTATACAAACTTTTTTTCTTTCAATATGAGACGTTAAAAAATCAATAAAAACGTACTAATAAAAACATGCAAGCTATATTACACATGAGAAGTATTTCTTTTTACCTGTTAGCCTGACTTTATTATGACAACACGACTCAATCAATGACTTCCATTAGAATTACTGCAGATTCCAGGCACAAGGCGACTTCCGGCAACAGAGCTGTCTCCTGAGCAACGGCGTCAACCACTGACACAGAAAAGGGGGGAGCTTGCGAATATAAAGACGTGTATAAAAAGATGGGAATGTTCTATGCTGTCAACGTTACTATTCAAGATGGTTAAGTTTATCTTGTTCAAGGATTATTTTTAGGTATTTGTTTGAAAAGTTTATCGGAATAAACCGTCAGAAAGAGCTCTTGGTACAGTCCGTTGCCAGGACAGCTTTCCCTGGATGGAGTTCTCTCTGATACTAAAGTAAAACAAAACCGAGACTGGAATATATGGCGCTAACAGAGGCTGCTGCTACCTCTCTGGTATAGGAGCCTGTGAATAAAGTGCCACAGATCCTCTAGAAAGAGTCCTGTGAATAATAGCCAACTTCCCCATGCTTTTCATGTAAAGTTTTATTAACAAAAAACATTGTATCCAATAACAAAACGATAATAAAAATAAAAAAAAAGTTCCAAGCATTCCCTGTGCAATCAGACAACTTACCTTCAGAGAGCCTGAACAACTTGCACACAGCATCTCACATGTTTACATTAGAAGATGCAGCAAATTTGATAGGGCAACCTATTTCCTGTCTGATGGACATCCACCCTTATACAGCTATTTTCCTCCTTTCATTTATTAGATTTCATTTCTTTTAGTCTACTTTTACACTTGTGATTTGCAATAACATAGACATTTTCATGCAGAAATATGTGTGTCAAAATTATTATCAGTGG
>NC_092864.1:72252643-72270998 GCF_032062135.1 Pyxicephalus adspersus | reverse complement strand
CGCTGTCAGTAGAAGGAATAATGCCATATCATTATCATCAATAGGAGGGAAAAAAGCCCCATTACTTGTGTCAGTGGAAGAAATAGTGCCCATCACTTGTGCCAGTAAAATGCAACAAAAAAAAAGTAAAAGTGGGAGAGATTTTTTTTTATTACCATCCTCTGATCTTTTTTTGTTTTATTGAAAACATGTGACTAATAGAAGTATTTGGCCAAACAGGGAACTCCTGTAATTTGTTCTCATAAGCAGCAAATTGATGGGTGTGTTCTGCTTACAGAGTACCTAACCCTTCACCTAAATTATTTGGCAATTTTAGGAAATGTAGAAATACATGAATTTTACTTGATGGGATGGCTGACATATCGCTCAACTTCTGGAGATAGGGAATAAGGACACTTTTGAGCTTAAACATATAGGCAAATAACACACCCCTGCCATGCTCCCTTTTTGCAGACCATAAACAATTATCATGCAAGAAATGTAAAATGACAATTGCTTTTTTTTATCAATACATTTTGTTTATCATAGCTTTGAAAAATAAATGAAATATAGAGGCTGGATGAATTGTCTGGGGCAGGAGGTGTATATGCACCAAAAAGGGGGAGAGACCCTCCAAATCAGGCACAGTCAGAAGGTATGAGCTTAGGTCAGAACTTCACCTTGCAGAGTAATAATAAAAAAGTAAACTTTAGCCTTTACTAAAGCCCTATACAGGTGACAGGTGTAAATCAGATGATTGTCCATGGAAAAGATCTTTTGAGATTCCTGTGACACATGAATGATCAAGCGTTGTACACACAGCACAATTCTGTTCAATGGAGAGGAGAGGGGGAGAATGAGCAAGAAGCCCCCTGCTGTGCTCTCCTCCACAGGATTGCACAGCGATCATTCCTGATCGGTCATTTATGAATGACATTGGGGAGGCGTTCACATTAGATTTTCGCAGGTACTAGCACAACTGTTCATCTCGGGGAAAAATCATCTAACGTACGTAGCTTAACCTCCCTGTTCATGAGTGTGGCTCGGGGTGGAATTGCCAGGGAGTTTAAAACTCCTACCTTCTTCCCACAGTCCAGCGCACCTCTTCCAGCAGAGCTTGCAGCGTCCTCCAGGTAAGTCCGCAGCATCCTCCAACAATGCCCGGCATCCTCTTCCGCTGGCAATGCCGAACAGGCATCTGCGTAACTTGGCGATGCCCATTCGGCATCTGCAGCCCCGGCATGTGAACGTTGGGGACGCGAGGCCAGGGAAAGCAGATGCCGGGTAGGCATTTGCTCGCGAGTCTTAGGCTCGATGGCAGGACCGTTACGAAGGTAGGCGGGACCAGGAGAGAAATTTAAAATAATGAGAATTTTTAAATGTACCGCTTTTACATTTATAAAATCCTCATTAATCATACCGCCAGGGAGGATAAGGTTGTTTTCAGAACGGTGGCCGAAACATTGGTTTATATGTTGCTCCTGCAGCTAGTGACTTGCTAGTCACTTGGCCACTTAGCCAAAGAATCAAAGTTTTACAATGTTACATCAGATGGCAAGCAGCAATACTCACCACTGCCTCCGTTCATTCTCTATGGGTCATTGCGGGTGATATGCTACATGCCAGGGGTGTGAGAAAACAGTAACCACACCTGAGCCCCACCAGTCTGAACATAACTTAAATGAACCCCACTGCTTGACAAATTCATGTCCAGGTATTATTATTACACAGCATTTATATAGCACCAACATTTTACATAGCGCTGTACAAAGTCCATAGTCATGTCACCAGCTCTCCCTCAAAGGAGCTCACAATCTAATGTCCCTACCATAGTCATATGTGTTTACAGAGTCTAGGGTCAACTTTGGGGGGAAGCCAATTAACCTAACAGCATGTTTTAGGAATATGGGAGGAAACTCACAAAAACACAGGGAGAACCTACAAACTCCATGCAGATAGTGCCCTGGGTGAGATTGAAACCTGGGACCTAGCACTGCAAAAAGCGTTAACCACTGAGCCACCATGCTGCCCAGTTCTTTTTGCTTAACGAGTTTTATACATAAGGTTATTATATACAAATATATATCATTTATATTATCATTCCCTGGTAGAGAATCAATCACTGCTATTAAACATTTTGGATCTGGAAGATGTTTTGGTGAATGTCAGATTCACTGCTTTTTATAGTGACAACCTTCTATATTGAAAAATGATTTATTCACAACATATACTTCAAAAGTAACAAATAATATAAAACAAACCTTGATTTGAGCATTAGGCGCAATTATTGGAGTTTCTTTAAAATAGAAGTATACTGAATGGGAAATAGATGCCATCTGATGTACATGAGCTGTCTTTCACACATTTTCTCATTCTGGAAGAACTCATTCTCAAAGCTGCATAAAGTCACAACAAGAGAATTTAATGGATTTACTATGCATGATAAAATAGTAACACCACATTTGACTTTTCTTTGATGTATAGATTGTAACATGTATTCTGACATGTCTCTGCCAGTGTTAATGTATTTTCTCCATCCTCATGGATCAGATCACATAAAATGCTTTACTGGAACATAGCCTCTAATGGTTTTATAATGTCTTGCTAGTGTCCCCAGAGACCGGGCCACTTGTAGAAAAAAATTCTATTGTGCTGCAGTATAGCACACTTATCACACTCATTCTGCATGGCTGGAGGCAGGGAAGCAAAGGAATATAATATCCTCTGGAGCCTAACCGTATCATTAATTTAACTGAAAAAAAAAGCAGAGCTCCAAAAATACAAGCAAAAACAAGCTTAGTTTAAAACATGCTACGTCTGTGCAGCTATGAGCAAATAATGCATTTTTCTGGCTTTTAACCCAATATTCTCCTAAAATTTTTATTTGACAATAATTTATATCCCAATTAAATAAGTTGAAGCAGACCCCCAAACCGTCCTAACAGCAAACAATGAACCCTTGTACCTTGTGCTTATTAGGGAGAGGGGTTTATAATATGGCAAAGGATTGTCTGCCACATTTGGGTGCAGGTAAGTTGTACCTGAACGTCTCCTAAGTATCAGGAAATCCTCTTAATAGGAGGGCATTCTGTAAGTTGCTGATTATATGAAAGAAAAGAAAGATATTAGGTTGAACTCCTCTATATAGGTTGTCTTTGTTATAGGCCATCCCTGTTTACTCCAATATAGAAAGAAAAATAGAACAGGCTTAGAGGGGCTTTTGGGCATATTTAAGTTGAGTTTTACTCAAGGTACAAAGCATCCAAGCTACAATACATATAAGATAGTATTAGTAAATACATTAATGGCTGTCTAGCTAAAGCAGTAGTTGTTACAACAGCTTAAAGTGATCACGCATAATGCAATTGTCTCAGATCCCGACGCGTTTCACTGTTTGGCTTCTTCAGGGGCTTTATAGAGACTTCTGGTAATAGATCACCTAGTAGAAAATGGTATTTTAACCACACAGTAGAAAAGGAGGGGATGCTTTTACAGTGTTGAAGCCTGTATGGGGGGTGTTAAACTTTGGTTTAACTTTTGGTAGTTTGTCCTGGGTGTCATAAACATATGTTTCTGTCTGGTTCATATCAGATGAGAAGCACTCTTTGATTGTGGCTATGTTAGCTATCCAAAAGGATGTAGCTTCAGATGTCCAAAAGGTTGCTGATTATAAATTGCCTTGGCATGAGCAGTTTGCAAAAAGTAATTTTTTTTTTTTGAAACCCAAATTTAGGCCTTTTTCTGGTTTAATTGAAGGAGGCACCAATTTGTTTGTCTCAAGGGTTTACATTTTAGTCTGTTTTGTTTGGTACATAGGGCGTTCTGGTTTGATTGGGGCTTTTTTTTTCAGTCCAGTACCTTTTGTGCCACACCTGATCCTGGTCAGTCCACATCTGGCCTGAATGATGCCCAGCAACATGCAAGGACTTCCTGGACATAATTGGCCCATGAATGCAAGAGTTTATTGGTGAATTGTTCCATGCTAATTATTTTACTGCAAGAGACTGAAATAACAAACATGTTAAAATAATATGCTTCCTTTGCATACAGAAACTTTCCATATACACATATCAATAAAATGAATGCTATATTTAGATTTTTTTGTGTATTCTTGCTTTAAAGGGCCATGAGGTGTGTGCTTTGGCAGTGTGCTGTCTGTTCTCTGTGCAGTTTGTCTGTGTGCTGTATACCTGATTGACTGTAATAGTAAACAAAGTGATATGTTTTGTGTAGTCTGTCAGTCTGCAATGTGATTGAGTAAGTATCATGGCTAGGTGGGTATCATATAATTGTGCCTTTGCCATCAGTAGGCATGCAGTGTGATTGAGCATGCACCATTATTATTAATAAACATGATTTATATAGCGCCAACATATTACACAGCGCTCTACATTAAATAGGGGTTGCAAATGACAGACATATACAGACAGTGACACGGGAGGAGGAGAGGACCCTGCCCCGAAGAGCTTACAATCTAGGAGGTGGGGGAAGTAACACACAATAGAAGGTTCTGTCTGAACACCATAAATGTGCATGTCATATTACTATGGATTGACACTATGTGCACCTTGATGGAGCGATGCCAACTTGGCTCATGGTGACCTAATAAATCATCTGGCATTGTGATTGAGTGCCGCGTCTAAGTGTGCACAATTTATGTGTGTGCTGTGTTCAATCAAGCTGTCCAATTCTTTTGCCCTGTGCCAGAATGTGCATTTGTGTGAATGCCAGCACGCAGTAAAACTGTGTGCCACCTTGTATACCTGAACCATGAGTGAATATTTGCCACTGAGCGTACATCACGATGTGCATGTGTGCAGTGACTTGGCTTGTTTTGTCTACGTGCACCCTGCATTTCTATATACTGTAACAGGATTAACACCCCTGAGCATAAATGTGCAAACCTAAAGTGAGACACTCCAGACATGGACTAATTTGGATGCAGTCCATGCAGCAGGAAAATTTTCCTTTTACCTAAGATCATTGAGCTGTTACATTAGCTCAGCCAGAATGATTTGTTTGGCAGCTAATGGACAGGTCTTCTAGTATATGGATCTTAACAATGATTATACATAAAGTGTGACTTTGTGCAAGGAAAAGTCCTAAATAGTAAGAACTATAATTAACACATAGCACTCCCATAGGCAATACATTTTGCATTATGTGGAAGCCACTTTTGCTGTAAAGGCATCATGTATCATAAGTGTTTTTATACTCTTTGCAACTAATCTTTCCTTTTTAACTTGTAGGTCTGAAAGAAAATAAAAACTATATTAGATTGTTTTTCACTGGCAGAAATATTAAGGATATGGGGGGCTACAATCATCCTTATGGCTGAAAGATGAAATCCTGGACCGCTGTACCCCCTGCATTAGTGCATTACTAATAAATCGTCTGGAGTAGATTTTTTACAGAATAATTACAGGGTTTTCCAGGCATCCTTTTGGGGTACCACTGGCCAATAGAAAGCTGACACACTGACTCACTAAGAATCTGGAAGTTGTTCATTCAAGCATGTTTCCTTGCATGTAATTATTGTTTGTAAATTGAATTTATACCACTTTCAGTTAGTCAAGTGAAAAATCCTTTACAAAATGAAACACATTTGGTAAATCAACCACCATGTAAGAACCACTTCTGTTGCTCTTTGTATTAAAAAAAAAACATGTTTTGGGAATCCTTTGTCATAGGTAAAGCCTGTATTAATATTTATTTGTATAATAAAGATTGTGTATGGATATAAGGAAAAAGACTTGAAACATGACAACTTCAAATTGAACCTAAAACCAATATGTTGTTCATTAAAGTGAATGGCCAATAACAAGAGCTGTATGTGTGGCAGAACATAAGATAAAAATAATAAATCGTAAGCCAGCAGGTTTACTCCAGAAAAGATAGGTGATGTCTTTTCTGCAATAAAAAAATGTAGCTCATCGTTTGCAATGTTACCCCAAACTCTTGTTGCTCCATCTTGGGAAGCAGCTTCTTTACTCGGTCCTCCTTAAGGTTTTGCCATCTGGATTGCCCAGGCCAGAATCACATAAAATTCCTTGCAGCCGGGATTACAGGAAAAAGTATCACTCTGCCTGTGCTTTTTGCAATTAATATTCCATCAGTTTGCAACTTTTATGCTTAAAATATAGTTTCACTTTAATTTCACATGCATTGTGTATGCTGGCTAATACTGTTGTTTGAAATATAACCCCTTGTAGTTTGTCCTCCTTCTCTTCCTGTAGCTTCAATTGTTAGCCCCTCTGGTCTACTTCATCTTGTCCACATGTATTGGAGTGTTTCATGCCATCATCTTTTGACTTATCAGATGTTCGGATCCTCACATTTTTGAATAAACTTCTTAACATTCTGTGAAGTGTCATGATAGCATCAACTGTTTGCCCAAACTGGTGAAATTGTAAAGTTATGGATATCTCTGGACAAATGGGAAGTTTTGGGGATCACACTTCCAGTGCTGAGTCTGGGAAGGCAGAACAATGCGCATATACAGTATGCACACACAGATGGAAGTGTAGAGTGCAGTTACGTATTGTTGGCTCTGGTACATTCCCTGGTGGGAATCATTTATTGCCTTTGAAACACATGGACCTAGAAGATTCCCATTAGGGAATGTTTGGAGGAATCCAATTTTAAGGAATCTAAGGAATTTCCAGTTTTATGTATAGAGCCCTAAGAAATCCATGCAGGATCTTTTTGTGCCTTAGGAAGCATTTATAGCTTTAAAATGTTGTGATGTATAAAAAGTCACTTTAACTCATTAAAAAATCATGTGATTAAGCACACAGAATTTAAATAGTCCTTTGACCCTTCATTAGAGGCTGCATTTTTTTATTTTGAGGCAGTCACTTAAAAATTATGTAGGTCCAGATTTCAACAGGCTACATTATATATATATATAATAAATGTAAGTATACTTACAGGCAGTGTTCAACCTAGAAATTCTTTTAAGCTGGGTGGGAAGAAATTGTAGGCAGGTAGCTGCCCCTGTATACAGCCGGGGGGTTACTGAAAAGTGCTGGGTGGTGCGCCCAGCTAAAAGGGGCTGGGGAGAACACTGCATATAGTTTTTTTTTTTTTTTAAATATGGCAAAAGTATAATAATGATGAGCTCCCAAGACCGGGTCTGAAGACAACCTAAACACCAATAAAGGGTGGGGAAGTAGTATTGCCATGCAGTAGCTTTGGCTTTTTAGTAAACTGTTTTTAATTTATCTTCACAAAACTAAATTAAGTGTACACGTCTGGGAACCACTAACATAATCACTTTATGTAGAAGCTCCAGAATCTACAGGATACATTACAGTTTAATTAATGATATGTGCTGACTGCAGCTGCTTGAGATCTAGAGTATAGAAGTAACCTCCTTTTTACCACAGATCTTCAGGAAAAACTTCAGGGATTTCATTTAAATCCAGATCTGTGGATTTTCACAATTCTACTAATGTATTGCAATATCACGCCTTCATGGGCGGGCACAAGTGCCGCACGCTGGATCTCAGGGGAAATCAAATCAATTTTTTTTTTCTTGTTTTCCCTTGTGCGGAAAACCTGGTGCGTCTTATAGTCCGAAAAATACGGTAATTTCATAGTATGGACCCCTCCTATTCCTCAAGAGTCTGTAACTTTCTGAGATAACCCACAATCTTTACCTCTCTCAACTTTTTAGTAACTGATAGGAGGGGATCAAAGGGGAATATAATGGAAAATCACCTGATTGACAGCTACTGACCTCTTTTGCACAATAGCAGCATTCATTAGCAGTCTCATGTAAAGTCGGATTTATGCGTAGTAGGACAGGGATCTTACATGTGCAAGCTATTTTATACAGATTAGTCTGTGTACACCTCCTGGTGCATTTTATTCACACATTATGTATAGTTAATGACAGAGAAACCCCATGTACAAATGCTCCTTCCAGGATAAAGAAGAGGTGCATGCCTAAAATCTTTGTTTATGGTGTTTTTTCCCTCCTTATGCAAAATTACTTAATGGAAGTTACTGTTTCAGTAAGCCTATTGTATTATTATTATTATAATTAATAAACAGGTTTTATATAGCACTAACATATTACACAGGGCTGACAATAAAGAGGTAGAAAATGACAGACAGTGACACAGGAGGAGGAGAGGACCCTGCCCCGAAGAGCTTACAATCTAGGAGGTGGGGGAAGTAGCACAAAATAGGAGGGAAGAGATGGAGTGGTGGGAAGTAGTGAGGGTTTTAAAAGAAAAGAAGGGTAGGCAAGTTTGAAAAAAATAGTTTTAAGGACTCTTTTAAATGAGCAGAAAGTAGGAGCAAGGCAAATAGGATGAGGAAGACCATTGCAGAGTCTGAGGAGCTCTAAAAAAAGTCTTGGAGCAGTGCGTGTGAGGAGGTTATGAGTGAGGAAGTCAGTTGTATAATATTAGAGAAATGAAGAGAGCAGCTGGGGGGTCTTTTTCTATCAGGTCAGAAAGGTAAGTGGGATAAGAACTGTGTGGGGATTTGAAGGCAAAGCACGGGAGCTAGAATTTGATTCTAAGGTGAAATGGAAGCCAATGAAGAGAACTACAAAGAGATGCAGCAAAAGGGGAGTGCACACAATTTTATGACTTTGGTTAAAATAGTTTGAAGCTGTAAAATCTCACACACGCAAAGCAATAAAGTATTCAACACCATTTTTGTCATCTGAAGGATTTTTCCCCATTTATATGTATTTTTCTGCAAATATCTCAATATAGGTGACAATCAATTTGTATTTACAGAATGCAATGTCATGAAAAATTAAACGGATGCAAGGGATGATGGGTAAATGTAAAAATAAAAAAAAGCCTCACATGAAATAATTTAAGAACGTCCATCTGACTGATAATAAATTAGTCATAACAAGAAACACACATTACAGAACAAAAGTATTTACATCATCTTGACCTAGTAATGACATCTCCTGTAGCATACTCTTGATTCAAAGTCTATAGCTGTGCTTGGAGTGATCGCTGGTAAAAATGCAGCTATGTGTAGCAGATTAACTTCGTAAATGCAAGAAAAAAAAAAAAAAGCCAAATAACAAACATTTGCATGGGATTTGTATACTGATGCACACGAATCTTGTTACCATAAAGGACACACTGCAGTGTTTATTTGGCAACTGCATAGTTGTTCTGACCAATACCTGACACTTTTATGGCAGAATAAAACCGAAATCCTGCTAAACATTTACATAAAGCGTATCACTAAGCAAAACACTTTGTTTGCTAAAGAAAGAAGGGTTAGACCATCTGTAAAGTTTTTACTTTTTTATCATTGTGTCTTACTTGGGAGATTGATCGCTCTAGTTGTCCTTGTGACCACTGTCACAAGCTAGATTGTAGATGGGAAATTCAAATCACCTTAAGAGCAAGATTTGTGAGGGAATCTTCCAACAGGGACACGTTTCCCGGTCACAACTGTCTAACAGAAATTTTCATCACTTTGGTAAGATTTCCTGCTATGTTTCTAAGGCTGAGTACACACATGCAATACCTGTTGTTGGAAAGGACCTTTCAAAATCCTTACCGACGACAAAAGACTGCATGATGCATAAACGAGCGGTGTACGTACAGCACCGTTCTGCTCTATGGAGAGGGGGAGAGCGACGGAGCGGCACGTGCCTGCGCTCTCTCCCACTTTTATTATCAAACGAGAATCATCTGACGTGTGTATGTAGCTCAGGACAGAAAGTGGGCCAAGGGGGTTTTAAAGCAGAAATAAAATTGTGTGCAGGCAGGTTAATTATTGCAGAAAGGAATAGGGGGTGTCCTTTTTTTGCAGGAATACATACTAACCTGCCTGTCCGCAATCTTTCTGAAATGAGTATTCCAGCTTACCCCAACATGCTGGAAAATAAAATTATCTCCCGTGGCCTGAGCAATCAAGATGGGATTAGGTAAGGATTACGGTGTCCGTGAGGAATGGTGTGAAGTGTACTAAAATTGTGAATAGGAAGGCAGGAAAACCGTTTTTTTATTGTAGAAGCAACAGCACCTGTACAATAAACATCCTGCCTGCTTGCAACTTTTAATGTTTAGTTCTGCTTTAACCCTTACTTCCTCTACACCAAACATTTTGTTTATACATACACTTTAATACTTTAAACATAATCCATTTTTCATCCAAGAAATATTTGGGAAAGGTGAGACTCTCGATAGGGTTTTCATCTTGCTCATGTTATTGTGTCACGTCTAATGTAGGATGGCAGACAGGAACATTTTACTGCTGCACATAACATTTTTTATGTGCAGCAGCAATCTGGCTCAGCCAAATATGGTTATTACCAATGAAGGAAGAAAGGGGAAATTCCCCCTAAAATGAGGACACAAATGACAATAAATGAAAGAAAAACAAAAATACATTTGCTACAAAATAAGTGAAGACAGAACATAATTAGTGTTAAAGTTTTTAGATTGCAAACATTTCAGTTTAAATCAAATATATTTCAGTCGCATCAAAACAAAAAGGACAAATCTGTTTATTGCAGAGCTTTAGGCCTGTCTCCAGGACCTCTGCAGAGAGACCATTACTTCTACATAGAGAGAAGGGTTCATCTTTGAAGGAAGACGACAGTGCAAAGGTTTTTCTACAAAAAGACTTTGTACACTTCTTTGATGCATCTGGAATGTTTTTAGTTGATTTAAACTGAAACTTTAGCTGAGTTTTAAAATTTGCAGGGGGTATGATCCCAATTCTGACTTCCCCATTGCTAGAACATACACAAACTGCTGCAGACTTGCCAACTGCTGCCACTGCAACAAAACACCAGCTATTCTGGTCAAATTTGGAGCTTGATTCCAAGTCCTGGCCCTTATGTTCCTATTGGCAGCTTATGGGCCGTCTCACCAGCCAATAGTATTGCAAAGGGACAGCAGGGGTTGGCAAGCTTGGACACCAAGAACTGCTGGAATGTTGCCCGCTAGAATGGAATTGTATTTGTCACACACCTTACAAGCTTGTCCACAGGGTACTGTAATAAATTGGTGAAAGGCACGCCCATACAATCATAAAAAAAAAATCAGCATAGCATATATTTGGTGACTGCGATACTGCAGACGTGTTTACAAAGTCCCACTTCTTAAAATCACAATTAAACATTTTATTGTCAAGGAAGTTCCAGTGTTTTGTTATCCACCTCTGATGCCTATCCAGACTAGTACAAAATGTTGTTTCTTTGTGCGATATGTTATGGCCCGAAAACTTTAGGTGAAAAACAAGAATGAGTGATTTTTTTTTTTTGATATATTTGTCAGAAAAACAAAAACTGAGGGCTGCTACGAAGTATGAGGTAAAATGAAGACTCTTCACTATGCAGTCTTCGAAAAATGGCTTTAGTTATCTATCGGTTCAAGTTGGCGCACCACAGTGATTTTGCTAGCGAAGCTTTTAGTATTCTTTTCCCAGAACTGCCTGTATTTACACTGTATACTGCGTCAGCAAAAATATATATTTATATAAACATGAAGGAAGAGCCCACCCCCCCAAACTAGAATATTAGTGTTTGTTTTTTATATATATCCAACAGAATTCCAAAATTACAGTATCCTGTGTGCTTCTAAAAGGAATTCAACATTCCTTTTTGCATTTTCAAAGCACCATTCAAACAATTTTTTATTGTCAAATGACACCCACCCCTATTTTTGTACCAGAATATGCGGACAAGTGTGCTGCAAATGCCTCTACAGCTGGACAGTTGAACCCAAAAGTACAGGAAACTGGCTAGAGCACATCCATTTTGTAAAACCAAGCTTTCAGCCATTAGAAGTCACAGAGGTTGAACAGACTTTTAAGCTGTACATTCCTTAGTGTTACAGACTCTCTGGCTACCAAGTTTTTGTGTTGTTAATCTTCTAATAAATGCTCTTTCTAAAGTGAGGCCAGCCCCACTTGGCTTTAAATGCTCCTATGTCATAGATAGTTCATAAATGCTCTTGGTTTACTCTTCATTTGCTATTCCCGCAGACAATGAAAACAGGAGTTGGGTACAGTAATAAAGGTCAATTTTGTTTGTCAGTGTAAAGCGTTCTTCACGAGTCCACGTCACAGTGCAGACCTGATGGCATAAATATGCTCAGGAGATCAGTCTATGATATTGGTATTTGGTTGTGGAAAGAAAGGCTCTCCATTTGATCCAAAGTGCATAGTGAGAACAAGTTCATGTCTATTATCTTCTCAGTTCTCTTGTCTCTTTTCAGGTGTTCTTGGAGGTTTCAAAGAACCCCTTTCCCACCTCCCCTCCCGACAAATATATAATGTCCATTGCAATAAAAAGTCTTGTTGATCCCCCTGTACATCAGCCAGGTAAACAAACTTTGCCTGCAAATAATAGTCCCACTATAGTAAAGAAAATGGATAAGACAAAAAGTACATAAGAGGACCCAACTACGGTGTTGTTGGGAAGTTTGTAGGGTTGTCCACCAACTTCATTGACGTAAAATCCTACAGGGAATATTAATGCTGCAAAACAGAAAAGGGCCACTGTGGAAAGAGAAATAGAAATGATTAGTTATGAAAATATTTATGAAATACATTTATTTATTTTAAAACAAAGATAACAGAGACTGTTGATCCAGGGAACATCCGATTGCCTCATGGAATCAGGAAGGAATTTTTTCCCGTTGGAGCAAATTGTAGCAGGGTTTTTTTGCCTTCCTCTGGATCAACTATGTCCATAGGGTTTTATATCTGAAATATGTTTATTTCTCTAGTGGTTGAACTTGATAGGCTTATGTCTTCTTTCAACCTGACTTACTATGTAACTATAAATTGGCTAAAAGTTGTGTACTTTTTTTTATTCCAAACGTATGTTTATTTCCCTAGTGGTTGAACTTGATGGACTTATGGTCTTCTTCCAACCTGATTTACTATGTAACTATATATTGGCTAAATGTTGCATATGTTTTTTTAATTCCGAAGTACTAAAACATCCTACAAGACACAAAATGAATGCAGCTCAGGAGCGGAACCTTTTGCTTTACTCTTTTCTTACACTGACAAAAAGATGGGAGTTAAAGGGAAAACCGTAAAACATAATCAAGTTTTTCATTTTCCTTACTAAATAGATTGTATGCACAAAAAGCACAATACATAGATACCAAAGAACTGACACCAGCATTTTGTTCACCACCAATTACAGATCCCTAGAGAGGACCCACTTGATGGACTTGAATGTTTGAATTTTCAATAGAACGTAGGCTCTAATAGAATGTCTGTGCAAAATTACACTCTTAAGACTTCAATAGTTTACACAGTGGGACACTTACTGCCAGCAAACGCTAACCATCGGGCATATCTTGTAGTTTCTCTCCTCCAATGGGATGCCACTAGCAAACCACAAGTAAAAGTCAATGATATGATTCCCACGATAATGCAAAACAAAGCTGCAACCCACTCCGGCGGGAGTTGAGGAGAAATACAGATCCTGTCACGTCCATGTATAGTCTGACACTGCTTGACAAGGCCCAGCGTAAGAGCACCTGTAAAAAGAAAAGAAAAAAAAGTCATTAACAATGTGAATATTGTTCTTCAGTATACAATACAAACACTATGATTGTTTTTTTTTTTTTATAATATGGCTGATTTAAAAATGTATCCATTAACATTTATATGTTTATCTGTTAAAAATAAAATAGTAAACTAATCACAAAAAACAAAACAGTTGTCCAATAATTCAAATATCAGTTGTAAATGGAACTGCTCAGTGTTCACCCTAGGCCCATTGTCTGGTGTAATGCTGCTACTGCCCTTGGGGGCTGTATGTTACCAGTGCCAAATAGGGTGTGGCCAGGTGGAGCCTCCTACACAGCCGCTCTGGACAAAATATAATCGACCCCAAATCAGTTATAGTTCCCCAGTGTTCCCCCCAGACCCTTTTAGCTGGGTGCACCACCCGGCACTTTTTAGCAACCACCCGGCTGTTTTTGGGTGGTTACCAAAGAGTTTGGTCACAATACAGGGGCTGCCACCCACCTAAAATTTTAGGTGGTTACTGATAAAGTGGGTTACGATACAGGGCTACAATTTCTTCCCACCCAACTTAAAATAATTTCTGCGTTGAACACTGGTTCCCTTAAAACTCGGATAACCTAGCACTAGTTTTTAAAACTTTAGGTCTGCTGCTTTTAGGTATTGTTTTATATATTCCAATTTATTAGGCCGACTTTTATGTCTCAGAAACCTTGCACAATAATTACTAGGACAAACAAGCCAAAAAGTATTTTGGTGATCAGCCGGTGACATCAATTCTGCTTATGATATCACACACACATTAACAGACATAAAAGTAGTAAGTGAACGTCAATGTAAATATAGGATTGAACCATTTACATTGCTAAATGTTTGAATGTTTATTACCAGATGAGTCTTGGCAGGACATCAAAATCCATTAAATGGCTTTGAGAGGCTAATAGGTTATCTGCTTGAATGCACAGACGTTTAGCAGTATGTTTCCATTTCATGGTTTATAAAGAAGCAAGTGGAGTCTTGCCGAAATGTGATTAGTGGAATTCTCTGCTCTTCAGTGAAACTAATGAATAAAACTTGTCATTGTTTACAGACAACATTGTTATAGGTTACCTATGCCAGTTAAAAGAAACATAACTTTTATATCCTTCAGTGATTTTCTCACAGCCGCTGATATAGCTTGATTATAGTCATTTTAAAATCAATTTCAATTATTTCCAAAACCATCAATATTTAAATATATTATATAATATATATATTAAAAGGAAAAGTACTATTTGAAAAATAATTCTGACCATAGGCACTAGATGACGGCTAGAACCACCATCAGTGCTGAGCAGATTATACTTCTGTATAGGGCTAGTTACACAAGTGCAATGGTTCTTGTCCGAACAGCTCAGGGCTGATATCAGGTGATAATCTTGTGTGTGTACAGCGCTCGTCACCAATCCTTCAAACAACCATCCTGGCAGATCCACAAACGATGGACGAGGATTGATCGTAGAGGAAGTGAAGGGGCAGAGAGCGCAGTAGGGTACCGCTCAGTCGGTTTCCCCCTCTTCTCTCCATAGAGCTGAACGGTGCTGTATATAGTGCACTCGTTCATGTATTGTGCAGTCATTTGTTGTTGGAAATGATCGTGAAAGATCATTGATCATTTCCAATGACAATAATTGCACGTGTGTACAATGCCTAAGGTTGCGCTCACCAGCACTGTGTTTACTAAAACATTTTCTGACTTCCTTTAGGTTTTGAGGAGGGGATTGCATTGTTGGCATCAGCCTATTGGAGAAACAAGTGCAACGCCAGCCAATTAATTTGTCCAACTTTTTTCCCAAGTAGGAAAAGTTAAAACCTACTTGACATTTTTTAGCTTGTAAAAAAAAAAAAGTAGTTACTACTTTGCTACACTTAGCATGTGCAGAGAGGGGGAACTAAGCAAGGGCCATTAACTGCAGGCTACTGGTACAAATCTACAGGAGGTGCGCGTACAAGAGCGCTCACTCGAAGCAGGGAGAGAGTGAATCACTGACAGCATGCTTCGGCACACAGGTCCAAATAAACACAGGATTAATGTGGAAATCTGGAAGAAATACCCCAGACACACCACACCAAGATTAAATCAATACATACACCTCTCCTATTTAGACTATTTTAGAATATTGGCTAATATTGGATTTTTTAAAGCAATCTGTATGAGCTGTATGATTAATAATATAGCAACAAATTATATATGTTATGTTTGCTGAAATTTCATAGTACACAGGTCACTGTGGTTCTACAATTCTGAGAATCCATTTCCACCAGGGAGATCCTCTACATCAAGCCAGTTTGCCTACTTCATCATCTTCCAATCAATACGACTTCATACAGCACAGGTGTCAAACACAAAGCTCATGGGCCGAATCTGGCCTGTCTGGCCGTTTTATGTGGCCCACGGTGACTGTGCCGCATCCAACGGCCTGATATTTGCAGGCAGAAGGACCCAATCCCAGAAAGTTAGGTAGAAGCAGGACAGTCCACACAAATGCCTGACTGCGCTGCAGACAGAAGGACCCCAGCTGCTTCTTCACACTCCCGCCGAGACCCAGCACTAAGCACGACTGTGCCAGAGTCCCGATCCTGCTGCCAGTAGTATGCTGCTGCTGCTCCAGGTATGGGATCTCAGTGGGATGATAGCAATGTCTCCAGAGACACCGGCCTCCACCTCAACATAGTCACTGCCTCTCCTCACATAGACCAGGATAGGTCAGGTACACCAACCTCAGAAAAAGCCGCTAAGAACAAAAACCAATCACTACCAAACTCCCACTCTTCCAACAAGAGAAAATTTTAAAAAAGAGGGAGAGACAGGATGATTTCTGAGAGATTGCCTATCAACCTACCGTCATGTTTTTTGAATGTGGTGATTTTACATTTGTCTTCAAAAAAAAAAAAAAAAAAAAAAAAAACTTTATTGCCATTACAAAGGAGCTGAATAGCATGCTCGTTCTACTTTGGGTGCAGCCCGTCCGGCAATACACAGATACTACTGATGTCTTTACCATCCCTAGCGGTCTAATTCTGTTCGTATTTCCATGCAAAAAGCGGTCATATTTTTTGCATAGAATTTTTTTTTTACATTGTAGGCCTATATTTAGGCATAATTTTGTATAGGACTCAATACAGCTATTTTGTATTGAACCCAATACAAAATCATTTGAATTCCCCCCGGATCCGCCCGCTGGCACAGACGCATGCACCGACATCACCAGGAAACCCCCGGAAATCGTCTCTGCTCTTCACAGCTGGAGATCGAGGAGTAAGGCCGTGCCCCCAGAACCTGCGGGGACCAGCAGGACGATGGTGGACACTGACAGAGCAAGGTAAGTAGGGTTTTGTTATGTTTTAAGGTACCTCGAGTGTGACTCGGGAATACCGATTTCTGACTTGAAAATCCACCCTGAGTCACACTCGGATACGCCAGGACAGTCATCGGAACAATGTACATTAAGTGCTGTGCAAACGCCAGATTCGCACTAGCCCGGACGTAGCCCTAGAGATTCTCTAGCGTCAAATGCTTACATATACCACTCCACACCCTCCCAATATCCACTCTTGGTAAATGTTGGGCAAGTATATGAAATGCAATATGAACACAATTGAAATTAAAACTTTATCAGCCTTTCAATATATATCCCCCCACACACACACAATTGACTGAAGTTTTCCTTTAGGCGGAGTGAATTTTAAATCATTAAACACTATTCTCTGCCTAATGAAGGTGAATAAAAGGACTGCTTCCTCTGCAATCTGTTTAATGGATTTAATTGCATCCTTGTCAGTAAGTCTAGCACTTAAAAAAAAAAGCTGGAAGTATTCACGGTTTTATTGGTTACATATTAGCAGTGGAGTCTCAATCATGGACATTATCAGTATTAGGATTCACTTTGTTTCCAGCTGCAATGCGTTCAATCTGAGCAGCAAAGTCAGCAGAGTCCTGAAACTGCAAACCTGTGAGCTGACAGAGGACTACAAAGAGCGTATACCCCAAAACAGCACAATTATAGTTTCATTACCAGGAATATGGATGGAAAAATCATCCATCAAATCCATTTTAAGCATTCCCCCTACACCACCCACTGTACAAGCGTGCCGCCATGCTGCAAAAGATAATAAAAGCTAAACTGAATTTTTGAATAGTATGACTGCTGCTACCCTCTAAAGGCATTTCACCAACAAACTGAATGGTTGTAGTTTATTGACTGACGGTACTTTCTACTTTTTTCAAGGTATCTAATATTCAGTGTCACTCCTGCTGTATTCTTCATAATACCAATACAAAAATATCCAGCAGCAAGATGCCCGCCATCAAGACTAGGGAAGATAGGTGGACCTGTAATATGCAAGCTTTACACTATGCAACATTTTTTTTTTATTATTCTGTGTAGAGTTCTTTGTTTCCTAAGTTTTTAAAAAATCAGTTCCAATGTTTTTTTTTTTTTTTTTTAACATTTAAAATATATTAACGAAGAATCTATAAAAAGCTGTCAAGGATCCTTTTAATTCGACAAGCCAAACAGGATAGGAATATAAAATGGTGGCAGTTGAGCGAAAGTCAGGCCAAAAAAAAAAGACACAGGATTTTAAGGTGGAATAAATAAAAGTAAATATATTAAAATAAAAAGTGATAAAAGCTGTGAAGGCATCATTTTAGATATCAGAAGTGCACTTTTAAATATGTATGCATTAGCAAATAAACAAGTTTTCTAAATTATACAAGGCCTGCAGGAACCCAAGCCGTACTTGTTACCTGTCAACCTCATGGTGGCTTAAAATACTTGGAAGAGTAAGTCTGTTTTTGTTTTAGATTTCTGGTACAGCAGCTTTCTTTCATGTAGAAAGTGATTTGCAT
>NC_092864.1:72249639-72252288 GCF_032062135.1 Pyxicephalus adspersus | reverse complement strand
AAAAAAAATCCCTTTTCCTTTTCTTCCCATTCTATGACCTTAACCCACGCCCCCTTATTATTTCTGATTCGGATTCATCTCCTGTTTTCTACAGGGAACATTCTTTTTTTTTTACCAAGTGACATACTTTTTTATTTTATTTTTTTGAGACAACCTTTAACAATGAAATTATATGTATCTATATTACTAAACTCTTAAACTTCTAATCCATGGCAGGATAAGTATGTATGCCATCAATGCCACGTCCCAATTAGACCATTTAATACGAGGAAAAAGGAATACAGGTACAGAACTTATAAGGCATAACAATCCACTTTACATATTTCTAATAAAACAGATTATTTTATAGTACAACCATCATTAAAAAAAAAAAATATGAAAATTTTGACAAATTTTTGGGGACATTGTCTCAATCATTGCTCGACGCGTTTCACAGACAGAGTCCACTTCGTCAGGAAGTTGAGATCCATACTGCATATATTGAACATATTTCAATAAATCAAACCACAGAGATTTTTACTTTATTTAGAAGTATTCAAGGAACCCTTAACAAACCCTGTTAGAGAAACACCGGGTACAGAAACAATGTAAAATATATTTCAGGTTTGCATAAAAAATAGGCTGGTAGATGACCAACAACCTCAAGTTAGGTGTTTCTGAAAGCTGAAAAATATAATTGTAAATAACACAGGACTCTGACCATCTGAGCAGAACTCTTGACATGTAAGAATTCCCATACCATATATAATACATACATCTGAACCTAATAAATCTATTATAGACCAGTTTGGCTTTAAATAAAGGCTACATGTTATATAATGAATGATGTAGCTTAACGACCACTACGCAGACATCTCGAATAGTTATCTTACAAGTAACTGCCATAGCACAGGCTGGTCTAAATAAAAGATCAATCTCTGGAAATCGAAAAGCTTTTTAATTTTCTAAAAGCACATGCCTGCTTTCCTGGAAATGCAAAAACACAAAGTCCTTCTTTATGTGGTGAGGTAATGCTTTCAGCTACAATCCTAATTACATTCTCCAGGACATTTGTTTCCAGAAGTGAGATTAAAAAGCTCCTCAGCTGTAACCTCACAAGAAGGCTCAGAATACGTCAGTTTAGTATAGCTGATGTTTTGACAAATTGTTCCAAGCGATTTTCTCAGAAGTCCCCAGACACTGAAGAATAAAGCTTAAAGACAAAGAGGACACTGTGCAGAGCATAACATATCAGGCGGAGTTCTACATTTGACGTAGAACCGGTGGCCTATAATTTCACAAAAGGGTGCAGAATAAAGTGTCGCCTATTAATTCAGAGACTCAAGGAAATTCTTTGTTTCCCAAGTGCTTAGTTCACGTTGCAATTAGAGATACGAGTGGAATCTGACATGGCCCAGCCAAAACATAACGCAGTTGAATTAAAATCCAAAAAGGACGCTAAAAGAAAATTCTGAATAAAAGCATGCATCCCTCCAATACAAAGTAATAAACACAAACATTCCTAACCAAATCTAAACCTCATACAAACATCAAAACAACAATCCAAGGTTGCGATTCAATGTAAAATGTAATGATTTATGTCCTTGCACATGTCTGAATATCAGCCTACTAAAATCCCCAGTAAAGTTAAACTTAGACAAAGAGGGAGGACCAGGACTAAGGCTACGTACACACGCCAGATGACTGTCGTCTGATATCGGCTCAGGGCTGTTGACAGGTGAGAATCTGGCGTGTGTACAGCTCTCGTTGTGCGGAGAGAGCACAGTGGGGTGTCGCTTCGTCATTCTCCCCCCTCCTCTCCACATAGAGCAGAATGGTGCTGTAAGTACAAGACTCATTCATGCATTGTGCAGTCTTTTTGTCGTAGGAAAGGATCCTTTCCAATGACAATTATTGCACGTGTGTACCCAGCCTAAGAGGCAACTGGGCATTAAACCCACGCTCACAATGAACAAAGAGGGAAATACAGAAATGTTAATGAGCAGAAAGATGACCTCATCAAACTTATGCAGCTACTTCCAAGTCCAAACAAGGCTTTTTTTTTTTTTAAACTATGACCGGTTTGAGGTCTAGATCTGGCTGTGCTGTTTGACAAGGGCAGCTGAATCATGAAACTGTACTACAAACTGTTCTCTGTTTTAAGGTGGCCATGTTGGTATAGTCAGGGCTTTACCTCTTTCTAAAGACATTCCAACTTTGGAATTTAGAGCTATAAGATCAGCTGGCAGGTCAGTGTTCTCACCGGACCCTTTTAGCTGGGTGCACCACCCGGCACTTTTCAATATCCACCTGGATGTTTTGGGTGGTTACTGAAGAGTTGTATTCACAATACAGGGACTCCCCATCCATCTAAAATTTCTTCCCACCCAGCTTAAAAAATCTCTGGGTTGAACACTGCAGGTAGAGCAGATATGAGAAAATCTGGGATTTTTTTTTCTGGTTTAAATGGCATGGCGAAGGGTTAGATGCACAAATACACAAAGCACATTCATCTCACTTTGTGGTTGAATCCTTACCCTACCTCTCAGCCAGGGGTATGCGGGATATTCCAGCATACAAGAAAACAATGCTGACCGAAAGGAAAGTTCTTTTATTGCCTAAGGGACATCATCATTGCCTGCAGTTTTTCTTTCCTATTTTTTAGTCCAC
>NC_092864.1:72246145-72248479 GCF_032062135.1 Pyxicephalus adspersus | reverse complement strand
CTTTAATGAAAACCTTTATTAGACACATCTGAACTAAACCATTTGGAGGTGTGTCAACATACTTTTGGCCATATAGGGTACAATATATACTTGAATATATACCAACACAAATATAAACCAAGGTACCTACTTCTACCTGAAAAAAAAAAAAAAAAAAAAAAACAGGAGAAAAAACACAAGTATAAACCTAAGGCACAAAATACTGCCAAGACCGCTAACCTTAAAAACTGTGATCAATAGAAATGCCAATAGTATAACTGGGAATACATGTATCCACGGTCTGCTATTTTAAAAGCTTTTAAAAGGAAAAAATGAAATGAATGCACAGCCAGTATATCTTTCTACGCTCTTTGTACATGTTTTTTACTATTATATTTTGTACTTTTGAATCTGTAATGGGTCATTTGCTCCAAAATGATCTTTTGTGGGTTATTGTTGGCCACCAGTAGGTGACATTGTGTCCTCATTGTAAAGTGTTACAAACACAGAGCCTGATGGAGATCCGAGCATGCGCAGAAGGAACACCCAAAAGAAAGGGAGAAAGGGAAGGTAATGCACCTAAAGAAAAAAAAAATACAATTTTTCCTTTAAATAAAAGGGTTGTCTACCCTTTTATATAAAGTAAAAAATTTTGAATTTAGGTACACTTTAACTCATTATACATTGTAAACGTTGCACTTCCAGTTCCAGTAATTGTACATTAACCTATAAGACAATTCAGCCAGGATAGCCAAGCATGAGTAGCTCAGCTGTACATACAGCTAGCCATTCATACCTCATGTAAATATAGAGGAAAATAAATAAAAACCCCACTCAGAGGAATACTGGAAAAGTAAATCAAATTGTGCATTAGCAAGGAATTACATATTTTCTATTACAGCTTCATACTTTTCCTAAAATGAGACTTTAAAGGGTATTTATTTCAGAAATATTTTTAGCATTACCTTTTATAGTAGAATAAAGTAAAAGCACACAGTATATATATAAATAGATGGCATATACTACATTTAGTAGGAATTTTCTCAGGTCATTTCCAAAAGCAATATTTTTCCCCCACAGCACTACATCAAGTTTGCACATACTACAGAACGGCCACCAAACAGATGTAAGAACAAATCATTGGATGTATGAACACTTCTCCTGTATATACAACAATAAAGACACTCAAATACAAAAAGGAAATCGGCACAGGATTTTTCCCCCACAAGGGAAACCTTTCTCTTCCACCAGGAGAAACTTCAAAAAGTTCTTTTTGCATACCAGTGGTCTCCAGAATTCTTGCACGAGGTCTCCTACGGCTTCTCCACCACATGGTAATGCTGTCTACATCTGATATGGGGGCAATTGTTTTCTTTCCCTCAAATTATGGGGCAGCTGAGCATATATAGGAAAAGTCATCACAATAGGCTTTACCTATATAGAGTTCTCAGTGTATGTTAAAGGGTCCAAGAATTCCTGAGACCACTGGTATGCAAATAGAAATTTCTGAAGTTTTTCCTGGTGGAAGAGAAAGGTTGGAGACACTCTGATGCTGGGCACAATTAAATATGGCAAATTGTACTTAATGATTATACATGGTCTGATGAAGCTAAGCATTCCGTGAAACGTGTCACCATGACATTAAGCTTTTTTTGTCACCTTATGTTAAATGAATAGTTTCTAATATTTTGTAATATGCTATAGAGTTGTACCAGTATAATATGTGTACAGAATTTCATAATGTGGATCCATGTGCAAATAAAGCTGGATTTTATATTCATTTAAATATTGCTTAATGTCCCTAACAACCTGGGTATGTATGGGGTTTTATTTTTTTTTTAAATTAGGTAGTGAGTGTTTCCATATTCCATACTTACTGGTTAGTAATTGCTAAAAAAGTAAACGTAGGTTTACAGAGAACGCAATGCTTTCACACTTTTGCAATTAAGTTTGAGACAGTCCGCAGGTTTCCATATAGGAAACCAAAGAACAGTCATTGTGCAGAATACCAATCAGGAAACAGCCTTCCAACATGACATATCAGATACATACAACCCCCACCATTTACATTTTTTCCAAAAGCACCAATGTCCTAACCTTTTGTGAAGTAAGCCGGCATTAGCAAGCTAGGCACAGGTAGCCTGAGGTAGCAAAACAATCTCCATTACTTTCCACATCATGCTGGCAGTCTCAACCTTTACCAAACCTTTTAAACATGGAAGGAATTCTTGATAGAGAAAAAAAAATCAGTCTTATGGAACCCTTGCTATAATACCATATCTACAACTCACTAGAGTGGGGGTCAGTGGGAAGAATGCCTCTTACACTGCTAGCCAGTGGGAGGAATGCTGCTAA
>NC_092864.1:72240333-72245039 GCF_032062135.1 Pyxicephalus adspersus | reverse complement strand
GTCTTTTTTCAACCTGACTGACTATGTAACTATTTCAGTCAACTAAAATTGGTCCTTTTACATTGCAGCTAACAACCAAAAACACCTCCAGCTAAATAAACACAATAAATTGGATTTAAAGAACGTTTTGCTTAATGAAATGTGAAAATAATCACTTCAAATATTCAATCATGTTAAAACAAAACCCGTTTCTGCACATGATTGGATAAAGTGAATATTCACACACTATTTTGTGAACATTCTCCAAAGCTTTAGTAAATCAGTGTCGTGGTGTGAACAGACTGTGTGTAAGATTGTGTTCTCTTTTCTTGTATACAATGTCTTGGTCCCACACTGGCTCTACCTTCTAAGTAATAATGGATGTGGCACAGATTGAAGGGCTGCTACACAACATGCCATTACACTTCGTGTTCCATAAACTGTCAGATTGTGCACACTCACTCATACTTAAAGGCCTCATTACAATTTCTAATAACCGAGAAGTTTAGATTTCTAAATATATTAACAAATTTTGTCACTTACTGAAGCTGGGAAATTAGGAGTTCTGAACCAGGCTGCCAGAATAATTTGTCATCTGTGCCTGCTTTCAGATCATTGGGAGTCCGCTGAATGGCCATGACTATCATACAAGGCACATAAAACATCCCTTCCAATTTATGGGAAAGTTTTTTGTCTATTCTTCAATTTTTTTTATTTTAGGAGCCTGAACTGGCGTTACATTTTATGCACCAGTACTCAATACATGGTCAGAAGCGCGCCTAACCACAGGTTATGTCTGTAGATCTTCATCAATACAAATGCAAGCAGGATGTGAAACTCTTGAAGAAGCAGAGGGAGTTGAAGTTTGATACAAGGGCAAAACATCACCTAATACTAAACTACAAAAAGTAATTACAAATAAGGGTCCTCTCCTCCTGTATCACTGTCTGTATTAGTGTCATTTGCAATCCCTATTTAATGTACAGCGCTGCGTAATATGTTGGCGCTATATAAATCCTGTTTAATAATAATAATAATAATAAGCAAAACCAATGCAGTTTCACACAAAAAACACACACCAGTCTCAAAAAAAAAAACCCCCAAAAAAACGACCGAACTTTGACATTCAACATGGGAAGGTATACTCCTTCTGGTGAGCTACTGCTGTTTTTTTTTTTTTCCTGCACCAGTTACCCCCACTTTTTAAAGTGGACCTAAACTAAGAATTTTTATTTTACATAAAAGGGTAAACAACCCTTTTATTTAAAGTGCAACACCCTTTTAAAAAAACAAAAGGGTCCGGCACCTCCCCTTTCTGTCTTGATCACCACAGAGGCTCTTGACTGCCCAAGATTAGGGCATGCGCAAGAAGCCCTTTCATCAATAGAAAAAAAAATGCAATCTCACGCATGCGCAGTGGGATCCACAATCTTTTTTCCCAATCTTCGTCACCCGATCTCATGCCTGCGCAGTGAATAACCTGGAAGAAAAGAGAAAAAAATGCTGGTACCCAGCGCTTCCTCTGTGACGCCGGGACAACCCGATGGAAGAAACCTCCCGATGAATAGACTGATCTGCGGGATTAAGGGCGTGTTTTTTTTTTTGGGTTTAGTTCGGCTTTAAAGTTCTACCTTAAACACATCATCCCAGCCAATCAGGATAACCAAAGACAGTGTTCTCCCCAGCCCCTTTTAGCTGGGCGCACCACCCGGGTGTTTTTGGGTGGTTACTGAATAGCAGAAACACAATACAAGGGCTGCCACCCGGCTTAAAAACATTTCTGGGTTCAACACTGAAAGATGAAAACAAGGAAGAGAAGGAGTAAGAAGATGACAACCCTCTAGACCAGTGGTGGCAAACCTTTTTGCTCCCGCAGACCACTAAAATGACTGGCTCCCGACCGTGCATGCACGGGGAGCCGGGTGTCACTTAAAGAGGGAGAAAACTCCCCCAGAGTCACGTCATTATGACACAACTCCGCCCACTCTCCCATCGCAGATCTAGCATGGTCTGCGTCCCCCCAGCGGGGTCCTTTTCCTGACCCTGCTCGGGGGTGCACCGGCCAGAGCCTCGGATCACCAAAATATTCTTGTGGACCACCGGTTGGCGACTGCTGCTCTAGACTGAACCAGCAAGTATGAAAAGGGTTTAGAGCCACATGTCTGCATGTGATGCTGGAACAAACTGCAGGCTCCATATCACCTATGACAAAGATGTCTGAAAAAAAAATCAATACAAATAGAATGCAGATAGCTAGGAGTTTCTAATGTCCCCATAATCAGATTTATTCCAGCACTGAAACCATGAATGGGACTGGACTCTACTGAATGCAGAAAGCATTTGAGAAAGTAAATTACAAACCAGACACACAAAAAACGTACATAGCCATCAATCTTCTATGGACCCTTTAAATTACAGATCACTGAATTAGAGATCTTACATTACAGAATCTCCAGGTTTTATTTGCTGGATAGTATTAGCAGATTAGTGGTTCTGTTATTGACTACATCTTCTCTTTAACCTGTGGCACTTAGGTCTTTGGAGATGCACGCTTTCTAAAATCAAGAACAATTACCATTCCTATCTACAGGGTAATAGGCTTATAATAAGGGTTCCTACAGCTGATCGATATAACTCTCAGGAAAGACAATAGACGGGATATTGAACAAACTAAATACCAACACAGAATCCATTTTCATACTTTGGTTACAAGCATGGGAAGAAAAAGGTTTTATCTTAAAATATAAAAATAACAAAAGCAAGGTTATTTAGATGTGTAAAAGCACTGGAAGAAATGTTGAGACTGACTGCAATTAGGTGGACCTGTACTCAAATAAAAAACCTAAGGCTAGGCTTCTAGTTTTGCAGAGATTAAACAATAAGATTTTTTTCCTTTTCCTTGGGAAAAGGCTGTCCAGACTCCCTTCCACGATGCATGCATATCCAGACCTAGCATTAGACCTGGTCACATGATCTTTGCCAAAGGGCAGGATCACGCAAACTAAACTTTAATACTTCCCTAGAGCACAGTTTAGGTGATCAATTGCTTTTGGTTTCCTAGAAAAGTGGGCACTTGCAAGAGTTTCTCTAGGCGATGTAAATGACTTTGCATTTTCACTTTAACATGTACAGTTTAATGGGCTCAAACATTGAAAAAACTTAAAAGATAATCTATTATGAAATAAGTTTTTCATGTTAAAATGCCCCCAAAGTTCCTGCAAAAAAGAGGTGTCTACTGTATAGGCTACCCATACCCCCAATCTTTACTTTTCTCAAGAGCACCAAGCCTAGCAAGATAAAAGGTGTAAGCCAAAAGTTCCCAGAAAAATACTGTCCTGCTTTGAGGCAGCACTATGCAGCCGCATCGCTAGATGTCACCTAGGGCAGCGGCAAACAGTGGTCCATGGCTCTGGACAGTGCACCCCCCAGCGGGGTCTTTTTCCTGACCCCGCTGATCATGTCCCCTGTATGGACACAACAAAATTGTGCTACTGTACCCCCCCAGGGTGTTTAGAAAGGTCTGAGCCTGTGACGGGAGAGTTCTGGCATCATCAGCTCACTCTGGGGGAAGTTTCTTCCCCTTTGATTGACAAATGGCTCCCAGGCTTAGGGAATGGGCGCTCGCTTCCACTACACACCGCTGGATTTAAATTATGAATTTAGTGGTCTGTGAGGTCGGAAAGGTTGGCGACCACTGACAATAGGGAACTATTGCACAAGTTATTGTTGCTGTGGAAAGTGGTGTTTTTTGTACATTTTGCATTTTATGAAGGTATGTTCAAGCAGTTTTGCTATTGACGTGATGGTGATGACAGTGATGGTATGAAATATTGTTTCAAACTCGGAAACAGCGCAGTAGAGACTCACCAAATGTTAAAACAAACTTTTGGGGACAAAGTTATTGGACAAAGTAATATCAGTCAAACCACTTAGTGGTTCAAGTGGATTTAAAACAGCACTCCTGTTGCTGAAGAGAAATTAGGCTTAAGCCAAAACGATTTGAGAGAGTAGATGAAATTATAAGAATACCACAGAATACAATTAGAGATGGCAGAAAATGACTTCCATGGGTGCCTTCATGCATTAAACTTGCCCAGGGACTGGTGCATTAATGCAGCAGGAGACTACCTTGAAGTCAGTTAATTAAAAATTGTAATAAATTAAAAAATTCCAGGAACTTTTGGCTCACACCTCAGAAAATCAATCACTGTGCAGAGTAAGGTACAAGGTGCCAATCATATACTGAAGTATTGGAAGTCAGCTGTGGTCATAACTCTTAGAGAGAGAAGATACAAGACACAAATGGCAGAAAGGTAAATGTTATATCTCTTACTCTTTAAAGAATACAAGTACTCTTTATAAAGGTGTACATGCAAAGTACACATAAACATATTAAAAACACAAACTTCATATATTGCAGCTTAACAATCTTTAGATATTATGGCTGAATTGGTCAAAAAAATTGAAGGCAAACTAGAAAAGCAATGCAACCACTGCATCTAATGACAGGTAAGTTGCAATACATAAAGAAACTCGTTTAACCATCTACATCTGCTACTCATATGAGAAGATTAAAGAAGACTGTAAGAAGACGAAAGAGAAGACAGAAGATGGCAGCGCCCGAGGAATTCCAAGACAACGTGGGACTGGACCATGGTAAGGACCAGCACCATGGAGGGATCTGCAGGATTAAAGGCAAGTGTAACTTTTTATTTTTAGTTTAGTTC
>NC_092864.1:72237312-72239505 GCF_032062135.1 Pyxicephalus adspersus | reverse complement strand
AATTGTACCAGGGGTTTTATGATGTTTTTTTTGTCTATATGTCTTAACTATGTCTATAGGATTTTTATCTGGGATATGTTTATCTTCCTAGTGGTTCAACTTAATGGATTATATATTTTTTTCAACCAAATAATGTATCTATGTAAAAGACAATGCTGACCACAAACAAAACATGACAATTACACCAACCAACAAGGTGTCTAAAAGATAATAGACATATAATCTAATAGACAATGTAGATACTTTCTTATGGTTACAACCAACTAAAAGCTCAATAACAATAATAACAATGTAGTAACAAACAACAACTATCCTAATCACTGATATCCTGTCCTTGCGATAACAAGACAGACAATGTACTGTAAATGAACATGATGGATATTTACCCATCCAGTGGGCACCATGGCTACTGAACACTTCTACATGTCACATACCTAGTCTCCTGCATGGGGCAGTAATTGCCCCCTTTTTAGCCATTACGTTACCTGCAGAATGTAAGGTTTCATCCCCACAAAAATGTGGCAGAAAACACACCGCCCAATACATGGAGAAATGTTGGAAACCAATCACTCCCATAGCCCCGCAAAGCCTGGACCTGTGCCTAACATATTCCTTCTCTGGAAGGCGTTAGTATCCGAGTAATATTGCGGCTTTAATCCCACGCTGAACCCCTATAAACCAAGGAGCCCTTCTGGCTGCAAATACAAGAAGAAGAAGCAGCACCTGGTGGGGTCATGGGGAAAATAAATCCGCATGGCTCATCACAAATCACAAGCACTGCCAGATCTATCATCATAGCATTCCAAGCCGATTCTCAGCTCTGACAGGAATCTATTACCAAACTTAGGGCTGATCAGTCAAAGTGTTCTTTGTACATCACTATCCCACCATTACTTTTCCTGACAGCACCATAGTGTGCGTGTGTAGAGAGATATATAGAGAGAACAAACTATATCAGAGAGTAATCTGAGAGTATCATCATGGCATCACCACTGCACCGCTGGCACAACATCCTTGGTTCTTTCTACACCATTGCACCCCACCAATACACCCCTGGAACATCACCATTGCACCCCCCGCATATCTATCATCATTGAACATCACCATTGCACCCCTGCACACCACTATGCCACAGCAGGCACATCAATATCGCCCCCTGCACACCACTATGCCACCCCAGACACATCCATATTGCCCCCTGCAAGCCAAGCACCTCACTATTCCCCCTCACACACCAGCATTGCCCCCGGGCATATCACTATGCCACCCCAGGCACATCACTATTGTCCTAATCACAACACCATCGCCCCCTGCACAGCACAGACACATCCATATTGCCCCCTACAAACCACAAGCACCTCACTATTGCCCCATGCACATCACTATTGCCCCCTGGCACATCATTATGCCACCCTTGGCACATCACTATTATCCTAACCACACTACCACTGCCCCCAGACATCCATATTGCCCCCTGCACAGCACTGTTGCCTCCAGACATCACTACTGCCCTGGTCACCCTGGCATTGCCCCCAGACACATCCCTATTGCCCCCGCACACCACATTAGCACTTAGCCCATGTGTACAGAACCATACGGATGTCACGCAGCCCCCGGGCTCCTCACACACTCAGCCCCCCGGTGCTCACCCGCAGACTCGCCGGTGTTGACCCAGTCCGGGTTGGCGACGCTGGCGATGGCGAAGATATCGGCGGCCAGAAACAGACATCCTGAGATAATGGTCAGTTTATCCATATCTTTCCCCCCCGCCGCTGTCCGCTCCCCTCTCACACGGAGGGGGGAAATCCCTCCGCATACAAGACAAACAAGCCAGAGCTCAGGACCGGGCCGGACGCTGCCCCGGAACTCAATCCCCTTCTCCAGGAGGACCCCCGGAAGTAAACATGGCTTATAAGCCCTCTCCCCCACCCCCAAACCTGTCTGCAGCAGATCCCCCCTGCGCCGCGTTACTACGGAGGCTGACACAGGCCAGTGCACCTAGCAACAAAGAGACTGCGGCGTGTGGCGGGAAATGGCACGTGACAGCTGTGCTGACTGGAGGACAAGCTCACTATACTATACAGGAATGTCTTATACTATTATAAATATACTATATATACTATGTTATACTATATATTATACAATACAATTATACACTATACTATACAGGAATATCTTATACTATTATATATA
>NC_092864.1:72205214-72235795 GCF_032062135.1 Pyxicephalus adspersus | reverse complement strand
TACAGGAAATGAGAGAAAGAGCTACTACATCTAGAGCTTCAGAGACAGTACAACAGCGTTAGACTCGACTGCAGGAAATGAGAGAGCTACTACATCTAGAGCTTCGGAAACAGTACAACAGCGTGAGACCCGAGTACACGAAATTAAGGAAAGAGCCAGACGATCATTCATCCCATGGCTCACAAGATAGCTCTCGAGGCCCTTCATGTCACTTTGAGAGATCTGAGAGAAAATGACAACCTGATGGGGGGAGCTCTGGTACTCCTCTGTGGAGACTTTCGTCTAACTCTGCCCGTCATCCCAAAGTCAATAGCGGCTGATGAGATCCACACGTTTAAAACATTCATCTTCGTGGAGACATGTGCAACAGATAACTTTAAAGCAAAACATGAGAGTACATCTGGGGGATGAAAGTGCTCTAATTTTCTCTAAAAAAACTACTCGAAACCGGAGAAGGTAGGTTACCCAGTTGAGTCTTCTGGCAAGATAAAATTGCCATCCGATTTCTGTTTTCTGGTGTTGTCCATTGCAGAGCCAATAGTTGCAGTCTATCCAGCAGATTTACAAAACTATCACAATTTTACCTGGTTGCGAGAGATGGCCATTCTTGCTGCTAAAAATGGAGATGTCCACGAAATAAACAATCAAATACTTGCCATGTTACCAGGCATGGTCACTGAATACAAGTCTATCAATACCCTAGTAGATGCCGATGAGGTTATCAATTTCCCAACAGAATTCCTAAACTCAGGTGATACGGCTAGATTACCACCACATCTTCTTTTACATAAAGTTGTCTCCCCAATTATTTTACTACGCAACCTTGACCCACCAAAACTCTGCAATGGCACAAGGCTTTGTGTTAGGAAGCTACTGGCCAATGTAATTGAAGCTACTGTCTTACCAGGAAAGGGAGAGGGTGAAACAGTTTGTATCCCACGGATACCACTAATTCCCACAGATTTCCCTTTTCAATTTAAGAGATTACAAATTCCAGTGAGACTTGCGTTCTCTATCACAATCAACAAGTCACAGAGGCAGACTATTACGTACTGCGAAGTGGATTTGGGATCACCCTGTTTCTTCCACGAACAACTCTATGTTGCTTGCTTAAGGGTGGGTTCGCCCAAGAATTTATTTATTCTTGCTCCTGGAGGTGAAACTAAAAATGTTTATAATCAAGTTTTGTGTTAAAGTAATATTATAGTCAATTTGTCAAAGATTTTACATTATATTTGTATATTGTACCTATACTTTTAAAATCTGTAAAAAAAACATTTCTTAGATTTAACACTATAGCTTTATTTAATATATTTTTATTGCTTTTATTGCTGGAAAGAACAAACAGGGTTTTATACTGCGATGGTGCACAGCATAGAGTCGTGGGACAGAGCATTTCCTAGCAGTTATACTATATAATATACAATACAAGAATATGTTAAACTATATATTATACAATACAAGAATATGTTATACTATATAATGTACAATACAAGAATATGTTATACTATATAATGTACAATACAAGGATATGTTATACTATATATTTAACAATACAAGAATATGTTATACTATACATTGTACAATACAATAATATGTTATACTATATCATATACAAGAATATTATCTCCCATCATATTGTATGTAAATTACCCCACCTACTAGATTGTAGGCTCTTTGGGGCACGGTCCTCTCCTCCTGTATCACTGTCTGTATTAAGGCGCACAGTCTAAGCAGTAAGCAGGTCTTCTCCAGAGCTTCTGATGGTGAGGATTTTGTGCCGCTGGTTACTGCCAGGTTGCGGTCCTTGGGCACACCAAGGTGGGCAAATCATGGTACCAAATCACACAGCAGAAGGATAGTCGAGGAAGGCCAGGGTCGGGGCAGGCAGCAAGCAAGAGAGGTCAGGTCACAAGCCAGGGGTCAATTGCCTAGGGTCCAGGAGACAGACACCAGTGACACCGGGGCCACTGCGGGCACAGGGAACACAGCAGACACTGGAAGCAACAGGAGGCACAGGTGACTCAGGAATATCCACAGACAGAGAGTAACACTGGAACAGCACAAGGGAACTAGCTGGGAAACAACAGACTGGACAACGAAAAGGTTAACGCAGGAGCTGGACAGAGGAAACATTGAATTAAGCACCATCAAAAGGCTATTTTCTGATTGGCCAGTGGATTGGACGGAATTGATAAAGCTTAGAAACAGAGGCACTCCCAGGATCACATCTGCCCACACGCGCAGCAGAAAGGGGTCTGCGCTTTAGTAAAAACGAGGTAGGTTCGACATTACCCCCCCTTTTACGGGGCCTCCCCACCCGCCGGGGTCCGGGTTTAAGGGGAAAACAAGGATGAAACCTCTTGGCAAAAAGAGGTGCAGACGCATCTGTAGCTGGAACCCATGATCTTTCCTCAGAACCAAAGCCTTTCCAATTAGGTACATTAGCTTTTTGCGAAAAAACTTGGAATCCAGAATTTGATGGACTTCATATACCTGAGAAAAGTCAGGTGCAGGAGTAGCCAGCGGAGAGGGACGAGAAAAGCGTTTCAGGAATAATGGCTTAAGCAGAGACACATGAAAGGCATTGAGCAGCTTGAGATGTGAGGGAAGATGTAACTTGTAGCAAACTGGGTTAACCATGGCAGAAATGGCACAAGGTCCGATGACCCGTGGAGCGAACTTCAGAAAAGGCACCTTGCAACGAATGTTCTCTGTGGAGGGCCAGACTTTATGTCCAGGTTGGAGAAGAGGTGCCTTACAATGACGTCGAACCACAAACTTCTTGTTCTTGAGAGCTGCGTGTTTCAGATACTCACAAGACCAGATGTGGTTAAAGTCTCTCTGCAGGGCACCGAGTGCAGGTATTTTGGCAGAGCAGGGTATAGAAGACGGAAGGCGAGAATGTTTGCCATAGACAATGTAGAATGGTGATTCTCTGGTGCTGGTGCTAACATGGTTGTTGTGGGCGAACTCCGCCCATGGTAGTAGTCCTACACAGTCATCATGTTGGGCAGAAACAAGGGCTCGGAGATATTGCTCCAGGGCTTGATTAACTCTCCGTCTGCCCATTATTCTGCAGGTGATAGGCTAGGGAGAAGTCTACAGAGATGTCCAGGGATCTGCAAAAGCCTTTCCAAAAGCGAGAGGTAAATTGCACCCCTGATCAGAAACTATATGCGTGGGCATACCGTTAAGCCTAAAAATTTTACGAATGAAGACTGGCACCAACGCAGCTGCTGATGGTAAAGCTGGAAGGGGTACAAAATGGGCCATTTTGGAAAAGTGATCCACAACCACCCAAATGATAGTACAGCCATCAGAGGGTGGAAGATTTGTAATAAAATCCATGGACTGGTGACACCAAGGCTCCTTAGGAATGGGCAGAGGAAAAAGCGGTCCCGTTGGTGCACTAGTAGACGACTTGGTTTGAGCACATACAGCACAGGCCTTGACATAGTCCATCACCTCCTTACAAAGGTTGGGCCACCAGTACAAACGGGAGAGAAGGGTGAAAGTTCTGTAAACACCCGGGTGGCCAGACAGTTTAGAGTCATGTGCCCAATGTAATATTTTGGTGCGGAATTGAGGCACCAAGGTTTTACCTGGGGGAATAGCAGATTCCTGAACAGAGGTCAAGGCAAGGATGCAGGCCGGTTGGATAATAAACTCAGTAGCGGTTTTCTGAATCCTGTGGATTGAAGGAGTGGGAGAGAGTGTCAGCTCGGGAGTTAGCAAAACCAGGTTTAAAGGTGATTACAAAATCGAAACGAGTGAAAAACAACGTCCAACGAGCTTGCTGGGTGTTGAGGCAATAAGCAGACTGTAGGTATTGGAGATTTTTGTGGTCTGTGAATATAGTGACCTTGTGAGGTGAACCCTCTAAAAGATAGCACCATTCATCTAGGGCTAGTTTGATGGCAAGGAGCTCCCTGTCTCCGATGGAGTAATTTTTTTCTGCTGGGGAAAATTTCCTAAAAAAAAAAGCACATGGGCGTTGAGCTCCGGTGGGGGTCTGGTAGAGAACAGCCCCCGCTCCAACAGAAGAGGCATCAACCTCCAAAGAGAAGGGTTCGGAAACATCTGGTCTAACCAGAGCTGGGCCAGAAAGAAAGGCTTGCTTTAAGGCATGAAAGGCCTTAATAGCCTTAGAAGGCCAATTCTTGGGGTTAGCATCCTTCCAGGTCAGTACAGTGATCGGAACTACTAGTATAAAGTAAGTTTGGTTGAATTGCTGGTAATACTTAATGAACCCCAGGAAACGCTGAGTAGCCTTAAGGGCCGCATGGTAGTGGCCAGTTGGAGATCTCTGTAACCTTCTCAAGATATCTCGGAGACCCTCCTTGGAAACAATGTAGCCCAGAAATGGCACCTATGGGCATTCAGACAGGCACTTTTTTGCCTTAGCATAGAGTTGATTGTCTGTGAGCCGTTGTAAAACCAAAGGACATGCTGTCTATGGGTGGACATGTCAGGGTAGAAGATCACAAAGTCGTCCACATAAACAACAACGCAGATTTACAACCGGTCACGATAAACATATTGACAAAAAGTGTTGGAAGACAGCCGGGGCATTACAGAGACCAAAGGGCATCACTAGGTATTCATAATGCCTATCTCCGAAGTTAAAAGCTGTCTTCCATTCATCCCCCTACCTGATCTGGATTAGGCTGTAGGCACCTCAGAGATCTAGTTTGGTGAAAACCTGGGCCCTTCAGAGCCAGTCAAAGAGCTCAGGGATAAGCAGCAGCAGGTAGCGGTTCTTAATTGTAATGACGTTCAGACCACGATAGTCAATACAGGGAAGGAGAAGAAGAACCCTGCACCAGCAGGGGAAGAGGACTTGCGTATAAATCCCCTTTGCAGATTTTCCTTAATGTATTCGCTCATGACCTTGGTCTCAGAGAGACTGAGGGGGTATCCCCGACCTCTGCGAGGTGTAGAATTCCATATGAGGTCAATGGCACAGTCATAGGACCGATTTGGAGGAAGTTTCTCAGCCTTACATTTGGAGAACACATCCCGGAAGTCCATGTACTGTGTAGGGATGGAAGCAGCAACCGCTGATGTGGAAAGAGCGAACGACTTGAGAGGCTTGACCTTGATCAAACACTGGAAGTGATAGGAGGGGCCCCAGGCCAATACCTCAAGAAAAGACCCATCAATTACTGGAGGGTGTAGTTGAAGCCATGGGAGGCCAAGGATGACTGCAGGTGAGGCCTGCGGGAGAACAAGGAAATTTAAGGTCTCATGATGAAGCACACCCACTGACATGTGCATGGGCACAGTTTAGTCCAAAGAACAAAATGGTTCCATTCACCGCAGAGATCCGCAGGGGTTGAAGCAAAGGCTCTATAGGACAGGCAAAATCTTTAACAAGAGAAGCAGAAATGAAATTACCTGCCGCTCCAGGATCGATGAAGTCCTTGAGGGCTACTGTTGACTTATTGTGATGGAGCTGAATGGTTATGAACAGACGCTGAGTGAAAGGGAAGAGTGACCTAGCATGCCCCCCTCAGAGCATACTAGGCACTGTAGTTTCCCGGCTTCTGTGGACAGAGTTTAATAAAGTGTCTAGAGTACAGTGTACAAAAGTACAGAGTACAGTGGTGCAGAATATGTAATATACAGCACAGCATACAGAATACAATGGTGAAGAATATGTAATATACAGCCTACTGAGTACTGGTGTGGTGGTGAAGTTCTCTGATGCCAGAACTATGTTAATCAAGTTGGTCAGTGCAGGATGGAGTATACATTCAAATATTACTTGTGTTTGATATTCAGAGACAGCATAAACTTATAGTTCAACCGCAGTGGTTTAATAAAAGTGGAGAGTTGCATTTAATATTGATGCAGATTCACCTAGTTCAAGAAGGGGAAACATAAACTATGATTACCGAATAAATTTGTTATTTATTAAAAACCTTCACTAATACAAACGTTTGTCATCATTAATTATACTGAAATGTATTCATTTAATATTTTATCATTTTAAAAAAATCATTGAAAAGTGAAGTCCTCAATCTATTCCAGTAAATCCATGAGAATTGGGCTCCCCCTAGTGGTCGATAATTAGTAAGTAAGAGCAAAATATAGCCAAAAAAGAAGTACTGATATTTGACATGGGAAATCATGCTAACTGATCAAATGTAATAATATTATGGATAGGGAAACTCCTAGCTAATAAAACACACACTTACCCTTCCATGCAGTCCTGGGATGTCTTAAAGTGGACTTAAACTCAGAATTTTTTCTATACATTAAAGGGGTAGACAACCCTTTTATTTAAAGTAATTGTTTTTTAAAGTGCTACAACCTTTTTTTATAGAAAAAAAAAAGGGGGGTGCAGCATCTCCCCTTTCTGTCTTGATCGCCATGGCACAAAGCCTCCTGTAATACCTACGTCACGCATCCCGGAAGGCTCTTGGCTGCTCCTTCTGCATGTGCCCTGATCTCGTGCATGCACAGGAACCCTTATATCAATGGGAAAAAAATGCTGATCTTGTGCATGTGCAGTGAGATCGGCAATCTTTTTTCCCACCAATGTCACCCGATCTCGTGCCTGCGTAGTGCGTGATCGGGTGACGCAGGGAGAACACGGAAGAAGAGAGAAGATGATGTCGGCGCCGGGCCGAAGACGGATACTGAGACGACATGGGACACAAACGAAGACACCTACCGACAGATACTGATCTGTGGAATTAAAGGTGTGATTTTTTTTTGTTTTGGGTTAGTTCCACTTTAAATTCTGCTAAAGCTTTAGGGGTGTACAGTATTTATACAATTTCAACTAGTGGATTAAATTGTATTTTTAGACATTCAGAATTTTAGTTTTTGGGGTTAATCTGTCACCATGATTGCTGGGGATGGCTGGGGAGGACCAATGGAAGCATGTCCCAAAAGAAAAAGTTGTAAAATAAATGTACAATTTTATCCAAAATGATTGTGAGAAAGCCAGGTAGTAAGCTTTTAAATACAAAAGCTGTCCATCATCTAATGTAGTGGTCCCCAACCTTTTTGGTACCACAGAGCGGTGCAAAGACAGGGCATTTTTCCAGGGAATGGGGTGGGGGCTTTGGAACACCCATCCTCATTATCTGCAGTCTTAGCTGTGACAGGATGGAACTGTATCCTCTGTCCTATCACTTTGTTTAGCCAACCACGTAAGCAAGCTCCCCTCTCCTGCCATTTCATCCAGCCAATTACACAATCCAGCTTACATGATTGGTTGACTAAAACAACGGAGTGAGAGAGGACACAGATTCTTCCTGTCACAGTCAAGACTGCAGCCAATGAGGACAGCTGCAGCTTGGTTTTAGCACAGTCCATGGTCCAGTATCGGCCTGTAGCTCAGTAGTTGGGGCCCCTGATCTAATGGGGAAAAAATTATCCAAGTAGACATTATTTGTAGCCAGACCATTGCTTATGAGTTGCATCACACTCATATCAAGTCAGTGTGATTACATTTTTTTATCTAATAACCTCTTCTGACAGGTAACGTATTTGTTTCTTACTTGTCCACTGTAAACACATTAATGTGAAACTAAAAAATTGTCAGCAGACAGGTGTTTTATTTAAGAGTGCATCACTGCTGCTGGAGCTTTGTCCCTGTGACTTCAACTGTGTGGTCAAGTTATCCTCATTCTGGCCTTTGGAGTACCAAGTCGGGACTGGATGTTACAGTGATAACTTGAACGTGATTTTCTGTCCTAGGTTCCCCATGTGGTGCTTTCCAGACTCCATTATGGTAAAAAAGTTAGTTGAGAAGTTCAGTTCATTTGCCCTGACTTATGTAGTGAATGGGTTGGTCAGACCAAGCACGGAAGTTTTTTTTTGTTTCCTTTCCTTCTCTTGGTTTCCTACCTGCATCAGTCCTATGTGATGCCACCAACAGTCAGTTACCAAGTAGTCCTCTCCGGTCTTTTGGCCTTACAAATTTTAGTGATTTTGCTCCAATGGGTTTACTGCTGCCAGACCCAAAGGGAATCTCAAACCCCTAAACATCTGTATTTGGGTCCAGAAATTCGGCATCCAACAAGTCTGTCATTATTGCCTCCTTCACCAGAGTTTCTGTTGACATAAAGGATAGTACCTTTATGCCCCCCACTTCTGCAAACACATCAACACGTCCATCACTTTGCTGCACTAGTTTGTGGCTCTGTCCCTTTGGCAGCTAGTCTGCAGTTTGTGTATTTACAAAGGTGCTGGCTCTAGTGTTAGTACTGCTGCACTGCCAAATTGCAAAATTCTTAAGCATTCTCCTGTTGCTGAAATTTGTGGAGTGCCTCAGAGTTCTGGAAGACATGACCTGGAGAGCCCTGGCAAAAAGCAGAGGCCAGTACAGAGCAAATGGCATAGTACCATCTTTGGGCCAGTTATACATAGTCGTAATTCCTTGTTCATTTCCTACATTTCTCAATTAGTCATGTGCCACCTCTAGCCTGCCCATTGGAGAATACATTGAAAACTTTAACCCTGTCCATTTACCATGGAGGTTTTCCAATTTAAACTGAAATAAAATACAATGGCAGGAAAACATACTGCATATTACCTTATTTAGTGGTTTGTATTGAGTTCTAATTTATCTTTAACCCGAGTTGTCAGCTTAAAGATACCCTTGCATGACAGGAAGAGAAGAGTTAAAAAAAGCTTCTTAGAAGAGTTACATCTCCGGCAATGTCTGTGTGCCTATTCTACACAGTCTTACAGTCTTCATCAAAGTCTTCAGCATTTGACAACTCCAGAATGCGCATATGTTTGTGTCCTTACCATGAACTGTGCTTCCATCCTCCAACTCCTGGATCTCTTTTACAAGCATGGAGTCTAGGCATAATGAATGGCCTGGTAGTAAAACATGCAACATATATTTAAAGAAAACAAGAAAAGACTGCAGTGCAGTATAATAAAAGGACAATAGAAAGCAAGCTTATACACCTCATGTAATAGCCTTTGGGTACAGCACCTCCCCTTTCTTAGATTGAAGCACAAAGGCTCTTGGCTGCTCCTTCTGCGCATTCCCTAATCTTGGGCATACGGAGAAGAAGCCCTTTTTTTAACGGAAGAAAAAAATTGCCAATCTCAAGCATGCGCAGGGATATCGGCAATCTTTTTCCCATCTTCGTCAACCCATCTCGCACCTGTGCAGTGCGAAATCGGTGATGTAGAAAGAACCGGGAAAAAGAGAAAAGATGTCGGCGCTTCTTCTGTGTCGGAATGAGGACGGATACTGGAATGACATGGGACCCAAAACAAAGAAACCTCCTGACAGATCTACATGATTAAAGGTGTTTTTTTTGTTTTGGATTTAGTTCCACCTTAACCTTACAAAACCATTTTGCCTTTTCACACACATGCCAAACTGCACATTTTCCACATAAAGGTAAAACCTCCAAAACATTACATATTTTCTAAAGCAGAGAAATCATAGAATTTAAATATCAGTTGCATTTTAGGTCATATTAGAATAGGATATCCATCCTAAATTTTCAGTAAAAAAATATTTTAATGCACACAAAATCTCTTTTGTAAAATTTAATAGGAGGTTGGGATGAGGAAAAAGAATGTCACTCCCTGTACTCCCTGTGTGTGACACATGGCAGTTGTCAGACCTGAGCATTTCTGGGTGCATACTACCCAGGGGCAAATGTGAACCAATGTTCCCTGATCATCTGCCACCCTTCACTCTTAAAAGGGACTGTTCAGAGAAGCACTGCAAGTGCCATTGCCAGCCCTCTAATAAAAATAATAATTGCCCTTCTGTCTGACTTGCATACTTTCTAATCACAGTTCCAGAACAAGCATGCCTTAAAATTTGTCCCAGAACTCTTTATTTTTACTAAAAATATAAGCAGGTTTCATTGACATAGCATTTTCTGATTTGCCTATGATTTGGTTATGGCCTGGTTAAGTCATGTCAAGGACATCATTCTCCACAAAGTGATGTTTTAAATGAAGTAGGATGAATGACAAAGACCTGTATTTATTTTGGAAAAGAAATGACCCCCGAATCACTGAGAAAATAAGCAGTCATTTTTTTTCTCTGGTGCTAGGAACTGTATTTTTTCCTAGACCTGGGTTTTAAACAGCTAAAATAAATAGACTGGGTTGCTTTTAAGCCTAAATCACTCCAAACATTTAGGATTGGCACATAGGCTTGCAAACAGTTTTAGTTCTTCAGTTTCCATAACAAATAGTATATCATTGGTGGTAGAATTATTAAAAATGTCATGGGCAAACATTGCTAGAAGGCAAAAGAATTTATGCACAGAAATCCTCAGCCATTGTCCATCAGTGGTACACATGGCAAACTTTAAAAAAAAAAAAAAAAAAGTTTAATTTTGCACTTTTTTTTTTATATGCAATTTCTTTTGTCATCTCTGAAATATTTTGTTATAGGCCAATTTATATATTGAACAAAAACAAAAAACAAAACAAAAAAACACTAGTAGAAATAGTAATCTTTAATTGTATGTGTTGAGGTCACACAGATGAGCATTTTCCATAGACCACAATAAGAAGCCTTCCAAAAATCTCAGTCACAAGTCACATGTATGGTCTGGTTTCATAAATAATTCTAATTCCTTATGCTGGGCAAGTAACAAGAGTTTACAGAAGGTACGCTTTTAAGGGCATTAGCCAGAATCATATGATGTTACACAATTGTCTTGTTAGAGAAGAATTAGATATCGGAAACAAAAGGGGTGTTTTCCAGGTTTCCGGTAGCTGCCAAAGATTTTTTTCCAGATGCAAATTTCTTTGCAGCCTACAGAAGGAGAAAAGTAAAATCCAGACATTAATATAACATGGAATTAAAATTTGGTGTGACGATGTTCAGTAATGACTACAAATAGGTTATGAAGATAATGACCTTTCTATGAGTAGGATGTCTTTGCAGACTTGTTTAAAAAAAAAAAAAAAAAAATGCTTGCTGCCGGTCTTAATTCAGAATGACCTAAGCATGCAGAAGTCTGATCTTCTGATCTGTTCCTTCAGATCAGCAACTCAAAAAAGTATTAAAATAATTAGATCAGCATTGTAAATGGAAATGTAGGAGAAGTCAGAAGCAACAGCTTCATGTCCAAATTATTTTTATATATGGACCAAGATATGAAACATATGATAGTATGCAGTTTTCTATGATGCACTACTCACATTAACAATGTCTGCACTAGTCACAGAATCTATTTGCTGGGAGGCATCAGCTGGTGATGTATAGGTACCGGCTGCCAGTGCTTGAGACCCAATCTCATTTAACAGGCCAGAAGAATTTTCCAAAGATAGAAGGTACTGGGATTTCAGTTGGTTCCTGAAATGACAAACACATCAATAAAAATTCTGTTAATAAAGTTAAACTTAAACTACATCGGCTTGTAAAGGTGCAAACATAACCGATTTGATTTTGATCGATTTTGTGATACAATGGTTATTAGCCAGTATTTAGGAAACCCATGCAAACATGGTGAGAACCTGCAAACTCCATGCAGATAGTGTCCTGGCTGAGATTTTAACCTGGGACCTAGCGCTGCAAAGGCCAGTGTGCTAACTTCTTATCACCGTGCTGACCATAAGTTTCTGTAAATTTTGCTTTTACTAGATAAAATGACAATGATATCCTTACATTTTCCTAAAGCTTTATTTTCTTTTATTACAGGATAATCAAGTATGTATAGCCAACCCCCCCCCCCCCCCCAATTAAACCACTCTTCTCTAGTCAAGACACTAGACTTCAACAAGTTCAAATGACACCATTATTGATACGAATACCCCTTCACTTATTATTATTAATACTAATAAACCAGGATTTATATAGCGCCAACATATTAGGCAGCGCTGTACATTAAATAGGGGTTGCAAATGACAGACTAATACAGACAGTGACACAGGAGGGGAGGACCCTGTCCCGAAGAGCTTACAATCTAGGAGGTGTGGGAAGTATCACACAATAGGAGGGGAGATATGGAATGGAAGGAAGTAATACGAATTTTAAAAACCAGTGGGCAGGAAAGTTTGAAAAAATGGGTTTTGAGGGCTCTTTTAAATGAGCAGAAAGAAGGAGCAAGTCAAATATGATGAGAAAGACCATTCCAGAGAGTTGGGGCAACTCTAATATTTCTCTTCCTCTTCAAATTTTGTTGGTCTTTCTATTTTGTATATTTGCATATTCTATTAAATTAACATATAAGCTTTAACATAGAATTGTCATTTTGTTACTATTGTATTTTCGAATGCTGGTGTAACACAAAAAAAAAAAACTTTTTTTTTTTTTGCAGCGAGACACTAACATTTCAACTATTAGAAATAAGGTATGTCTTATGTAACAATATACTCAATATCTGAACAGCCAATCACATTGGCAGAATGTTTAGAGACAAATAATGAATTTCCTTGCCACAGTAAGAACAGGCTCAGGGTGACTACAGAAAATAATGTACTCACTTTGCCCTTGCGATATCAGCCTCTGTCACACTACCTCCAGCAATAGCATTCAGCTGGTTAATGGCAGCTTTAATCACCTTTATAAAAAAACAAAAGCATTGGTTTTATATGTGATTGTTCAGGTACGTTGTATTCATCTTTGTTACAGACCGTGACTTTCAGTGTAATAAAGGAAACAGAACACGTGATGTCTAGAGGCAGCCCTAAATTGTGCACTTTCAAAACGGATCAGTAATGCCAGGTCTTATATTTTAATGGTTTCCCTAAATTTGTCCAGTACGAATGCTGTCCTATCTCCTGTGAAGTGGGGGCTCTGGAATTGGAAGGAGTAAGTCATCATCAGGGTTTTAGGGAGTGGAATAGACAATACAGCCAAGTCCATATCAACCCTTTTTGGTGGAACAATGATATTGTCCCTATTACATACATTCATTTCACCAATCCACCTATTCCCTGATGAGAGAGTGCTCTGTCGCACATAGGTTAATCTACCGGATAGGGAGATGAATGAATGTTTACTAAGGCTATGTACACATGTGCAATGGTTCTCGTCCAACCGTATCGGCACAGGGCCGATATTGGACGAGAATCTGGCTTGTGTACAGCACTCCTCCTCCTCCGGTATCGCTGAGGAAGCCTCTGGGTCGAGAGGAGCAGGTAGGAATTTTTTTTTCCCATACCCCGAGTGTGGCTTTTGACATGTAAAATTCACCCCAAGCCACACTCGGGAATACTGCCAAGGCGGTTAATTGCACCTATTTCCCTTTCCTAACATTTTTTTCTTAGCATTTTCCAATCATTGCTGACATACACCATTACTTAAAAAATGCCAAAAAATTGTATAGATGTTTAAAAACTTGAGCAAAAACTTTTCTCCATAACAGGGCAAAGGAAACAAAAATACTAGTGGAATTCCTTCACCAAATTTCCCATCTGAAGGATATTTAACTCTTGACTACTTTTTAAGAAATCACTGCAGTCACTCAATTCCAAAACAATGAATAAATATATCTAAATTACATATTGCTAGTGGTTGCAAACTCAAACTACGAAGCACTTTACACATCTTGTTTAGAATATGATTAGTAAAGCAAAACTAGCATTATAAAGCGCTTTTTTCTTACATCTCCAGCAGCAGCGGCTTGGGATACAGTGTAGACTCCAAAAAGACCGGAATCTGAGTAGTTTGCATTGAATGCAGAAACCTTAAGAAAACAGGGGGAAAAAATTAGACATTGGAACAAACTCTAGCCAGGTGCTTAATTACTTATGTTATGTGACAGCTGCAACCTCCACCCTACATCCTCCTGAGCCTTTAGAATGGCGAAATGGCTCCAGTAAAGTTTATGAAGGCTTACTGAATAGAATAGTTTTGCCCAGAAGAAATTAAACAGTGGAGGTCTCAAATACCGAAACAAGTGGTTGGTAAATTCTACAGAAAGTGCACTAATAATATAAATAAAATAAAAGCTCAGGATAAGAATTCAAGATAAAAACAAAGACTTATTCTTTCATGGAATGAATACTTACGTCAAAGGGCTGATTGGTTGCCTTGGACACTGCCTGGAACAGTTTGCTGCTCGTGTTGCTACCTCTTTTAATGAGGGGTCCTGCACCAAGAACATGCTGGAGGACATTGAAAGCATTTGCTTCAGGGCTCCCTATTGTTGCTCCTTCTGCCACAACTGCAGCATGGACCAGACTTTCTCCATTTTGCTCTCTTATCTCACCTCTTCCTTATAATTGGATTGATATCTGGACTCTGACTTGACCATTTCAGGACATTAACACGTTGAACAATTGTGGCTCTATGCTTTGGCACAATGCTTGGGGCCATTGTCCTGATTAATTGTGGCAGTTCCTGCTGTATTGGAGCTTTCCCAAAGCTATGATGCTGCCCCCAAACTTCCTGAGGGGAAGAATCTAACTCATTGTCTTCAGTCTCCTTGTGCCTTGGTATATAAAGCGGTTTCCTTGGTGCTTTAGTAGTCAGAGTTGTGCAAAACTATTTTCTTGCAGGTAATGCAATACCTTGCCAGAATCAGGACTTTCCAAACATATTATATATTTAAATATCACTTGAATCCCCCCCAACTACAATTTAGGTTCTAACAATGAATAGGACTTGTCCTCTCTGTTGATGTCATCAACTATAAATGGTCAAAGTTTGTCAGTAATGGATGAGTGTATCATATAAACCTAGTATAGATAAAGTCAGTAGGGATTTAATTGCCAGTTAATTTTGTTGATTTGAAAAGCAAGTCATGCCATATATGCCATATAATGCTTCTGCACTGCACACTTTTCCTAGAAGTAAAAGCATACGTGCTGTATCCCCAGAATTACTGGCAGTTAAATGGTAGGAATCCCTCTGATACACCAAGAAATCTTATGTTTCGTTAACCATTTTATTGGATTAGTTTATTGCACAAAATATGGTTTACAGAGTAAGCTTCTTAAAATAATTTTTTTGGACTTCGACCAGACTGTATTGCATTATATTAATTTCTATTTGAAATTTGTGCTACCCTGTCATTCTTACCATGTTTTTTTTGGATGTCTTTTTATACCTTTTTTATGTTTGTTGTTTTGTTTAAAATTTGGAAACTTAATAAAAAATTCAATTTGAAAAAAAAAAATGGTAGGAATCCATCATACATTCTTGCCTGACAACTTGAAGTGTTACCCCTGTTCACATAAGTCTACCTTGTAGGCCCAGTATGTAGGTAAGCTACCTAATCTGAAGACTAAAAGCAGTGATTTCACCTATTAAAATGGCAGGTAACAGAAAAAAAGAAAAGAAAAATGAAACAAACATACCTCCACGATACTGAGCTTTAACAGCTGCAGAACCAGCACCACTTCTGATATTAAGAAATTGTTCTCCAACTTGTTTAAGAACAGAATGGCTGACACCTAGAAATAGAGGATTTGATGATTTATCACTTTTCCTAAAGCAGAACCATAGCCAAAACAAATAGCCCATAAATGCAAAAACATTGAAAGCGGATTTTGATGCAATATTCACTGTAAATTTCCCTGCAATAAACTTATTCTGCTATTAGATGACTTTCAAAAGCAAGAATCATTTAACCCAGTTTCTCTGTGCTCGGGTTACCCTGGACCTGAGAGAAAGATCCTTGTCCCTATGCACAACTGCAAACTGTCTGTGGCTTTGGAGCAGTGGCTTCTTCCATGCCGAGCAGCCTTTAAGCTTATGTCAATATAGAAATTGTTTTACTGGGGATACAAATGCTTGTCTACCTACTTCATCTGAGTAAAATTTTACTATACATAAAAAAGTAGACAAACCCTTTTATATAAAGTCAAAGTATTGTTTGTTTGTTTTTTTTTTTTTTTTTTTTTTTTTTTAACTGCAACACCTGTGCAAACAAGACTAAATGGGAGTGCAGAACCTCCCGGGATACCTACGTCACACATCCTGGGAGGCTGCTCCTTCTGCACATGCCCGAGATTGGGCATATGCAGAAGCAGCATTTTCCTACACTGAGGCGAAAGAGATGCTGATCTCATGTATGCACAGTGGGATCGTCTCTCTTTTGTTCCCCCTTTACAGCAGGCTGTGCGTGATCGATGAAGACATGATTTTTATTTTTCAGTTCCGCTTGAAGCATCTTTACAAGGGTCTGAGGGTGAATTTGCAATTTTTAGGTTTTGCTTGTTTGAGCCAAATGTACAGCTGCTGTGCAACTGTACTATAATTCATACATGTAAAAGGGACCTTTGTCCCCGACACACCACGAAGCACAAAAACACACACAAAATGCATTTAACACCCAAATATACACACCTAATCCAACGAGGGCCATTCTTGCACTTGTGAAATGATTCTGCACAAACTGCTGCAGCTAAAGAAAACAAAATTGAAACATACTTAGGGATCAAATTTATGTTCCGTTTCTCGTTTATGGTCACTGACAACAAGTTAGTATTTTGCAAAAGAAAAATACATCTACTATAAACATACCATTAGGTTCTTTATAACTGATTTTTCTTTTTCTTTAAACTGTTCATCTAATGCAAAATAATTAGGAGTAGAGTGAAGTAAACATTTGTGGTTGTGTTTAATTATTTGGTAAATAAGAAGCAACTCATTTAGTTACATCTTTAAACAAGTTTTAGGTTAAAGACAAAGTAAAAAAGTTTCTTGAAACACATCTCTTCTCACAAATATGTATGAGGAAAGCCCACCTGCTAATACTAGTAAAAAGGGTCTTAAATCCACCATTTGATTCTAAAAATTGCATTATACCACATGTGGTGACTGAATTGAGGAGATCTCAATGCTCTTCTGTTACTGAATTGAAACTAAACACTGGAACCAATAAAATAAAGGTTCATTCATGTTCCCCTCGGGCCCAAAGCAGGTTCACAATACAGGTAAGTCCCTGAGATAAGGACATATGGACGACTTCTGAATACGAAAGGGGCTTCCCTGCTTGCTCGTGTGCAGGACAGATGCTTGATGGGGGGGGAGGGGGTGGCTCGCATGACTTGCAGGAGAAATCTTTTGCTAAACACTAAGGTTGTGGGTGATCTTAAGAGCTGAGCTGTTCTGTAAAATCATGTAACTCTTTGATGACCTAAACAAACTCTACAGCTGTTTCTTTTTGCATATCAAAGCACAGCTTGCTCCAGAAGGTAATAAATGTCTAGGCTCCATAAAGATTTTTTTAAGAATAGTTATTTAGTGAAAGAACAAAATATGCAAACGGTTTATAAAAAAGGAGAGTAAATTAGGTTTGACTGGATTTCTGCAGCACTTTCCATGCACCTGTGAGGGGCACAGAAACGTAGTGGCTTAAATCGGAAACAAAGATTCCTTATGTGTAATTTATCTTAAAGTACCATAAAACTGACTTAAAGTTTGACTGTCATTCTCCAAAAGAATTCAAGAAAGATCCCTTTGAAAATACTTTTTGATGTAATTAAAACACAAACCTTAAGCCTGCACCAGTAGCTTCAAGACCACGGGTAATTTTGAAAGCTGAGGCTCCCTTGGTTGTCTAAAAAAATAAAGTTATTAGACGTTTAAGTAAAAAAAAAAAAAAAAAGAAAAAAGAAAAAATATAATAATAATATATAATGTATGTGTTAAATGTATGTAACAGGTATGGCTGTGGTATCAAGCCTCTTCCATCCTAAATACACATCTGGGATGTGTAGTATTACAAAGTCTGTTTTATTGCTTGTCCATTCTCCCTGGATTAATGTTAGTCGAGTTAGTTGCCTGACGGGGATATGCACTTGGAAAAGCTAATAAATTCTCTTTAACAGTGATTTAGGTAATCCTGTACTTTCAATATAACCTAAATATTAGAGCAGCTTTTAATTATAAGGCATTAGAAGGTACCTTTGGCATTCTTTGAAACCAAAATTTAAAGCGGAACTAACCCAAAATAAAAAACCACACTACCTTTAATCCCACAGGTTTCTTACATCGGGTCCCAAGTCGTCCCAGTGCTGACATCTTCTTCTGGGTTCTTCTTCCTTCACATGATCTCACACTGCACTGGCGCGAGATCAGGTGGCAGATTGGGAAAAAAAAATTAGCAATCTCACTGCACATGCGTAAGATCGGCAATTTTTTTTCCCCCCCATTCATGAAAGGGCTTCTTCTGGGCATGCCCAAAATTGGGGCATGCACAGAGGGAGCGGGAAAGAGCCTCCCGCAATGCATGACAGATTGGTGTTGAGCACTTTTTTTTTTTTTTAAAAAGGGTGTTGTACTTAAAAATAAAAAACATCTTTACTTTAATTAAAATGGTTGTCTACCCTTTTATGTAAAGTACAAATTCTGAGTTTGGGTCCGCTTTAACCTGTATTTATTATAGTAATAAATATGCTGCACTTTTCTGCCAAGTGCTGTAGCAACAGTTAAAATACCCATCGCTAGCACCATATGAAGAGCAGGCCTCCAGCTCTTACACTCATGAAGGGTCCCAGGTCTCCAGCAATCTGAAATGCCCTCAAGCACATTGCTTTGCTTAGGGATGCATGTCAGACCACTGGAGGTCCAGGCCGCTGCATTGTTAACCAACTACTGACTCAAATGTTAAGAAAATGGTCACCTATCGCCAGGGAAAGGGGTGACCAGGTCTATTGACATATTTTACAGAGTAAGCTTGGGAGAAAAAAAAACACACTTGCATTGCAGACTGCTAAGTTGAGGCAACATGCAGCAGTACATTTGAGTTCCAAACTTGTTCTGCAGGGGAAACAATTCAAGATTCTTTACTATGTAGCCATATTGTTTGGGAACAATCCATTACAGTCTCATTAAATTATGCTTGAGACTTACCAAGTTGGAGGCAAGACGTAAAACATGATTAACACCCAAATTGCTGGCAGTTTCATATCTGCTTCCTGCCTTTATGAACACTCCGATCCTAGAGGAAGGGGAATAATTTTCCAGAGTGGCGACAACCAGCCCATTTGGCAACTTTGTGATCTGTAAAACAATGCAGTAACACCTCACATAATGCTTTCCAGTCAAAAAGAGGAAAATTACACTCTGGCCATGTTGCAGACCCACTCACAGAAAGACAGTAAAGAAAACTGAAACCATAGGGTACAGCCGCTTACCTCAAGCTCCTCAGGAAGAAGACGAGCCTTGGCAGCAGCTTCTGGGTTTGCAGCTGCCTTTGCTGAGTAAAGCCTCCTCTGTAATAAAGAAAAACAATCATATCTTAAAATGTGTATGCTGACGATTGCCTCTCCCCAATCACAATCATAATCATTTCCCCCGTACGGCTATAAAAAACAGGAATGACCAAATTATATGAAATTATTTTCAAAAATCACAAGGTACTGAAATCTATTTTTGTAGAGACCAAGATCAGTGCTATTTGCTTGAGTATCACAAGGTCCAATCAATAGAAAGTTGGAAACCAAACAGCTCTGGTTTCTGCACACTGAATATCCTACAAAGACCTAAAGCAGACCTAAAATTCAACTCAACGTTTTAATTTACATAAAAGGGTGGACAACCCTTGTAAAAAATGTTTTTTTTTTATTTTTTTTTTAAGTGCAACACTTTTGAGTGCCGCAGCGATCAAGATATAAAGGGAGCGCAGAGCCTCCCAGGACACCTGTCACGCATCTAAGGAGGCTCTGGCTTGCTCTTTCTGCACACACCCTCATCTTAGGCATGCGGTAAAAGGGGCATTTTTTCCACCAAGGGGAAAGAGAGACTGATCCCACATGTAATAATAACATAGACTGTTGATCCAGGACACATCCAATTGCCTCATGGAATCAGGAAGGAATTTTTGTTCCCTCTGAGCAAATTGCACCAGAGGAGGTGTTTTTTGCCTTCCTCTGGATCAACTATGTCCATAGGGTTTTATATCTGGGATATGTATTTTTCAAAGTCATATAAGGCATTGTAGACACCAACACTTGTGTGCTCGGTGCCCTCCAGTCACAGGCTGATTCGAGAGGCGTCCGAGGTGGAAAGGAGGACGTGGAGGCTTGGCGATAGAGAGTAATCTTGTCATTCATTTTCTTTTGTGGTAAATCTCAATTGTTTAAAATGGGCAGCCAATGTGATACTGATATGTAATCTATCTGCAATCACAGTCGAAGTCCTTTATGGCTGAGCAAGTGGGTGTTGAGACACTAAATGCCTTGCACATAGTACAAAGAATACACATAGCGACTGCACACAGTATTAAATAGATTCATTTATCGATTATCTTTACATAGTGAGGATATAAATTGTCACATAGACATCTGTCGTCTTATATGTTAAGTCACATCTATTGTGTGATTTTATGATCTGATTTTATACCGGAGACCCCAATATTGTTTGTGTCCTAATCTTAAAGCAGAACTAAACCCAAAATTTAAAAAAAAAAAAAAAAAAAAACACATTTAATCCCGTTTGGGTCCTGCTTTGACCCAGTATCTGGCTTCAGAGAGGAAGTTCCGGGTTTTCCTCCCGTCACATGATCTCGCACTACGCAGGCGCAAGATCAGGTGACGTAGATTGGGAAAAAAAGATTGCCAATCTCACAGCGCATGCGTGAGATTGGACATTTTTTCTATTGATGAAAGGGCTCTTTCTGCGCATGACAAAGGGAAGGTGCTGCCTTTTTTTAAAAAAAATTGTTTTACTTTAAATAGAAGAGTTGTCTACCCTTTTACGTGAACATAATGAGTTTAGGTCCGCTTTAAGTGTTTCATGTACTGTATATTTTTTTTTCCGTGCCCAGTGGATGCCTCTCGGCGTATTAAAGAAAAAACAAACTATATTTTAGCTGCAATCCTTGGCTATAACGTTTACTTTGTGATTTTTTTCTGCTTTAAGAGCATAAACTAACTTCTATATGTATATGGAATTTAATTTCTAAACATAATGCACTTATATGAAAAATTCCACAAATATTCCTTCACATTTAATGAACGAGCACAATATCTCCCAGCTCAAGCAGTGAAAATCTATGCATTTAGACAAAATAATATAAAAAAGACTTGGATCTGCAGGTAGTCAGTGCTGGAAGACTTTCAGGTGACAGCAGCTGTGGAGGAGTCATATAACAGCCAGTCATTGTCACTAACCTTGACCTAGGTTTAACACATAACGTGTGTTCAATGCAAGGCTCTTCCATGCACTATACAAGTGCTGCAGTACTTTCTATACCACAACACGTTCTCTTTATTTCTACATTTGTACAGCACACCTTCTATGCAACTCCTAGATGCATTTTCTGCTCAGCTCATCCCCGACTTTCCAAAGAAAAAACAAAAAAGAATCAGCAGGATCTCAGCAACTTTACAGAGACGCAAAATCCCAGGCTGTCATGAAAGGTCGGCTTCATTTCCATGCACAGCAGTGTGTTGTGATGAGCTCCAGCGCAGTGGTCCGTGCAATTTTTATGTTTTATTAATAATAAAACAAGTATTGTATTCTAATAAATTCTTATATTCTGAATGAAAATTTTCACCTTTATACTGCACTAAAATCAGGAACTGTACTAGAGAGGTAAAAACAAGGGAGGCGCAGCGTGACGTCAAGGTAGCATTAAGTTATATGAGATAACCGTTACCGAGCCGTACGCTTCAGTATTGTTTCCACCATTACAATAGTCACCCCGCTCCGCCAATACTGATTCTCATCCCATTGTTTTATTTTATTTATTTCTCAGATGATCTTTTAGGTAAGTATGACCTTAGCTGTGTACTTTCTATACTCATTATATTTAATGGCATCAAATAGTTTGACTTTGATAACTATCATTTCTTGCTTGGTCTTAGAATGAAATAAACCCATAATGAGTGAGAAAAACCAAACAAATATTTTGTATTTCTAATACCAAGATAACACAACTAATGATAACAGCAACAATAGTAAAGCTGCGTACACACTTGCAATAATTTTCGCTGGAAAGGAACGACTAAACGACCGATCGTCCGATATTCATTAACAAAAAAAGTGCACGACGCCGACAAACAAGGAAAGTCACGAACGACCGTCCTGGCGACCTGATTGAGCGACAATCGTTCGCTATGTATTGTGTGTACGGTCGTTCAGTGATCGTGGATTGTTCTGTGATACACTTGTACATGTCACTTCTTGCATCGTTCAAACGATTGTATCTAGACAAGTGTACACTATTGGTGGAATATAATTGAACAATCGTATTGTTACAGCATGTACAGAATCGTGCACAATACGATCGTTCAAAAGAATCGTGCATAATCGTTGGTTTTCTAATGATAGTTATTGCACGTGTGTACCTAGCTCAATACTTCACTAAACCCTCAGCTGATAAATCAGAGCCTCCACAATCCTCGTCAGGCACCATTAGGAAGATGATTATTTTACAAATAAATAAATTCATATTAATGGTGCATGGGATTTAAAATGATGAATTTAGCAGCAGAAATGCAACATTTCAGCATATTGTAAATAATGTGATTTGGGCTGTCGTTGCATTGCTGCAATGCATTACACACACAGGGCTCGCTATGTGAATGGCCAAAAAAGTATAATAAGTATAAGAAATGACATAAGAGAAGGACAAATGGTTTCCATAAAACCTGACAGGTCCTCTTTCCCCCCATACATACCCAGGAGAGGAATGGAGGTCTGTCCTAGTGAGGTGACCTTCACCCTCCTCCCTCCATACACACAGCATGCAGCTTCTATAACACACAGCCCGGCCTGGCAGAGCCCCGGACCCCGGCCTGTGTGCTGTCACCTCCGCCGCTGTCCCCTGAGGAGGGGTCACAGATTGGGGGACACAGGGTGCAGGCCTCTGACACCTCCGACCCTTCCGCCTTCTACTCCCTGCTATTACCCTGATATATCTATAATAACTATTCGTTATTCAGGACGATGACACCACACAGACACCCCAATATCTTACAGAGAGGACCCGGGCGCTACTGAACAGCTTCATGACCGCACTCTCTCCTTCAGCTGCTTGACAGGAAACCGATATGGCCGCTTCCGCTTACCCGGCATGCCTAGCGCCGCCCATTAACCCGCTCCTGGCTGCCAGCTTGTCATTCCTCAGCTGTGAGGGGCAAAGGAGGCTGTGCTCTCACATATGTGGGAATGTGTTTACTGTTATCACACACTTCTATATATTACTATACCAAATAAATAACATGTCTGTGTCATTGAGTTTGTAATAAATGTAATAAAGCATAGCTAAACCCAAAATATAATAAAAACTTTATAGAAAAGGGTAGAGCAGGGGTGCCCACAATTTTTTGCTTGCGAGATACTTTTAAGTCAAAATGATCTACCAACAATAAAAATGCTAAACATATATTTATTTATATATATACTGAGTATACTTTATATTTGCAATATATATTGTTCATATATTTATTTATAATTATACCGAGTACACTTTATAATTGAAATATATATATGGGGCAGCACGGTGGCTCAGGGGTTAGCACTCCAGCCTTTGCAGCGCTAGGTCCCAGGTTCAATCCCCAGCCAGGACATTATCTGCATGGAGTTTGCAGGTTCTCCCCATGTCTGCGTGGGTTTCCTCCGGGTACTCCAGCCTCCTCCCTATATATATATATATATATATATATATACCGAGTATACTTTATATTTGAAATATTTATTTATTTATTGTTTACTCACGTTGCCTTTGCAAAAATGTTGGGTTTAGGTACGCTTTAAAGTAATTTTTTTTAAATAAAAAGGGTGCAGCACCTCCCGGAATACCTACGTCATGCATCCCAGGCTGTTCCTTCTGGGCATGCCCGAGATGCCTGAGGAGCCCTTTCATCAACGGAAGAAAAACATTGCGAATCTCACGCATGCGCAGTGTAAGATCGGGTACTGTAGGAAGAAGAAAAAGAGAGAAGATGCGCCCGACGCTTCCTCTGCACCCGGCCGAGGATGGATACCGGAATGACATGGAACCCTAATGAAGAAACCTCCCGATGGATCTACGGGATTAAAAGTGTGTTTTTTTGTTTTTGGTTTAGTTCCACTTTAGGTTTTATGTGTAAGATGTTGCATGCAATCTGTTGGGGTACAGCGGAGTCATGCAGAACATGAGGGACGGCAGTCTTGTACCACACGTCAGGCATCACACCGCAGTGTGCAGAAATGTATGTGTTTATTTGTATGTATGTTGGGGTGGATTATATTGTAGTGTAGTGTTTTTGTGCTGTCAATGTACCCTAACTATATTTTTATTGTTGTTGTGTTTGTAATTTTGTAATTTCATTGTTTCATGGAAAATGAAACTTGCTGTTGCACTGTGCACACCTAGTAAAATTAGGGTTTATGGCAGCAGACTATGTTTTTGAAAACACAGCCACACATTGGACTTGATTTATTAAAGCTCTACAAGGCTGGAGAGGATACATTTTCATCAGTGAATCTGGGTGATCCAGAGGACCTGGCATGGATCTTCTCCAGGATTCAAAGCATTTGTTAGCAAATGGCAAATGATTTTGAAAATCCATTTCAGGTTTGCTGAATCACCCAGATTCACTGATGAAAATGTATCAGTGTGTTAGTGTCCCAGGAACTAATATTGTCACGTTACACCATCCCACCATCCCTAGCTAAATAATATCTCTGGGATTACCATTTATTATTTCCTAATTATCTTTTAATCTAAACTGTATCTTCACAATCCACACCAGGATTAGCGGTATTAGTGTTTCTAGAGATGTCATACTTTCCCATATAAGATTCACCAGACCCTTGTAATTTCCATTATTTCTAAATCGTAATTGCTGCAGTATATTATTCCAGAAAATAAATCTCTCATCCCAGGATCAGCAGCTGGATTTCCATGGAAATTTAACACTTCCAACTCTGATTCAGCAGCTGGCTGATTGTACAAATGTAGATGCCCCTATGTCTGGCTCAGCAGAAGGATTTCTGTGGAAATAGCGGCATCTCATCCAGCAGCAGGATGTCCCTGCAAATACTTGGCCCTATCCTTGGCTCAACTAAAAAGTCTTAAAGAAGTCACAAGTATAGTGAAAATTTTGAAACCCATAATACTCAAAAAGCACTAAAGAGTGTTTAAAAGCCACATCCCAAAGATAAATCAAAGTAAACGTTTTGGAAAATGGGACTTTGGCAAAATGGGGAAAATATTACAATCAATCAAAACATTTTATTTCACATAAGAAATATACAAACACTTAATAAATTATTTCATATAAGAAATATACAAACACTTTATAAAACCAATTGAGCATCATATCATGTTTTCATAGAGTGAATTGATCTCAATATATGTCACATGTCACAAAATAATTGAAGATGGATTGGCTTATTGTAGCTACTTTCTACACAGAAGGGGAGATTCATTTGACGCGTTTCGCAACAATATTGTTGCTTCTTCAGGAATGATAGAGATCAAATAGATAATCTCCTGTTAGGAGGAGATAATGTTGTATCTTTAGCAAGTACACCCTGATAGGCACTAATGCCAATAGCGCAAACACATAGGAAAGACACCAAGGAGCCGGAGTCAAATCATTTCAATGGTTGTTGGATAGACTGCATGGAAAATATTGGAAGACTAATTCAAAACTGTTCCAACATAAATCAAATAGACTGGATTGAATCTGACCTGGTGCCCCAGTGATGTATTCCTATGTGAAAAAAAACGTTTTGATTGATTTTTTTATTTTGCCCTTGAAAGTCACACTTTCTGGAACTCTCTTGTTCTAAAAAACACTTTACTCTGTCACAAGTGGCAATGTCATAATCACACATAAACCCTAAAAACAAAGGAACATTTTTAAAAATGAAATACTTTTTTTTAAATAAAACCCTTTTATTGATTTTCCTTTTCATGTGCACAGAATATTGATGATAGGGTTGATTTAAGGAGTTTGGACCGTTTATCAGCAAAGTGAATTATCACTCTGTAAGGGATTATTGCTGTTGCATATGTGGTGAAAATTCAGTTTCCAAAGAATAATCAAATATATACAAAGAAATATAAAAAAATGTTTTTCTTTGCATATGATTCAATTTCTGAAGGCTGTACCTCATTTACTAAAGTAAATGAGATATTCCTTGATGAATGATAATTTTCTTTGCTAAGTGAACAGCACTTAACAGGGCTCAACACTTTACTATTGGCTATATGATGTACCCTATAGTGTTTGTGACCAATCATTTCTTCCTTTTCTATGGTGCTGCACTGCTGATTGGAGGTCAAAGTAACCAACCCAGCAGAGGAGGGACTGTTGACGGGGTCATTAATGCCCTCCATAGGGTTGGGGTGCAGCCTGTATGCAGATAGTCCTGCTAGACCTAGAATGAAATGGCCTATTGACTACACTGCTGGGAACCTGTATTATTATTATTATTACTATTATTATTATTAATATTAATAAACAGGATTTATATTGCGCCAACATTTTACGCAGCGCTGTACAATAAATTGCAAATGACAGATGAATACAGACAGTGACACAGGAGGAGAGGACCCTGCCCCAAAGAGCTTACAATCTAGGTAAGCAACTACTGCACAATACAGTGCCCTTTGCAGTGCGGCCGGAAATAGGAGAGACTCAGCAATCTGCCATTAATTTAACTTCAACAAAAAAATCTGAAGAAAAGTAAAATTGAATCCAGAGAGTGGAAAATGATACTATTATCAAATCATATTCATTTTGTAAATTGAATAAAAAAAGGGCTGCTTAAGAAGTTCAGGCAGAAAAATGCTGCCTCTGAAATGGTCTTTTTTGTTGACGAGGCCATTATTATCAAGGTACCAGCAGCTCTCCATTTTTCATAAAAAGATAGTGTACGTTTCGTGTGCATGTTCGGCAACATAATGCGAATCAAGCTGAGTGCTGGGAGAATGAGTTTGGATCACTCCTAAATCATTAGAAAAGCAGCCAGCTGGAAGGAAAAATGTCTCCCGTCTACGGCTGAATGGATTGAATATGAACAACGGGCCGGCTAGCTTCCCACGCTAAAGTGCCAAAATAACTCAATGACGCCCTGGTACACTCACTTCACACTGAATGAAAGTTTGGCCTCAGTTCTCATAAACTTCCCACGAAGGTAGCAAAACAATTATCCCACTCCGAATACAGAAGTGTACTCACATGGCCCTTACCATTCCATGTTTACTTGGTGCCTATTCTATGACTCAATATAACCTATGCCCTACATCAGATATCTGCTTGGCTGTATATTTCTGGCACCAAATAATATATCTAACTCTAAGTACTAAAATACATTTAAAATGGCCTTAACCAATAAAGTAAAGCATGTTTGGGATTGGAATAGAACACAGTAGTACTTTTATTGTTATACAGTATCTATATAGCACCAACATATTACACAGTGCTGTACAAAGTTCATAGTCATGTCACTAGCTGTCCCTCAAAGGAGCTCACAATCTAATGTCCTTACCGTAGTCATATGCCTTTAATACAGTCAAGGTCAATTTTTTAAGGGGAAGCCAATAAGCCTAACTGCATGTTTTTGGAACGTGGGAGGAAACCCACACAGACATGGGGAGAACCTGCAAACTCCATGCAGATAGTTTCCTGACCGAGATTCCAACCTGGGACCTAGTGCTGCTAAGGTGGGAGTGCTAACCACTGGGCCACCATGCTACCAGTACTCACCTTGCTCTGTGGTCCTGTACAGTGGTGAACACCAAAAGGCTCTTTGCAAGACCAGTTCTTGTACCGTCCGCTTTTAACTAAAAAAATATATTTATTATGGAGAATGTATATCGCATTCTGTTCTTTGTTACACTGTCCTGCCCTATGCAACTGTTTCCATGCCTTTCATAAAGATCAGGAAGGCAGTATGGAGGCAGTGAAGGATTAAGGTGTTTCTTCTGCTCAATATAGTAAAAAGAGGTCTATGATTGGAGAAGTGCATGTGACCTATGAAATTTATATACCTGGCCTATCTACATACATAACTTTCTCTGGACCTTTGAAAGAAGAAACTTCAAAGGGATCTTGGCTTTTTTTAAGGTTTTGTTGTTTTGCATGGGCTGTAGAGTGTTAATATTTGTGTAGTGAAGAACACATTTGTAAAGCACATTTCTTTTATGAATACAAGTATACGGTGTTCCCCCCAACCCATTTTATGAGGGGTGCTGAGAAGTTCCTGGCTTTGCTCCTTCCAGATGAAATAGAATAATGAGTGTGGGGGCATATGACAGCTTAATATCTTAGCATGTAACTGTGCAAATATCAGGTCTTTGCCATTCTTAAAACAGTTTTTTTCTTTTAGTGAGAAGCTGTAATGGCAGAGGCACAAGCAAGTTTCACGTCGTTGGAGTTACGGACCGTCATGAAGTTTTTGTTTCTCCAGGGAAAGGAAGTACACTTCTCCCCCAGTGTTTGTGACATCTCAGTGTGAATGTCCTTTGCTGTCTTTTGGAAAAACAAAAACTTCATGACGGCCCGTAACTCCAACGACGTGAAACTTGCTTGTGCCTCTGCCATCACAGCTTCTCACTAAAAGAAATACCAGTTTTAAGAATTGCAAAGACCTGATATTTGCACAGTTACATTGCTAAGATATTAGGCTGTCATATGCCCTCACACTCATTTTTCTATTTCATCTGTAAGGGGGCAAAGCCAGGAACTTCTCACCACCCCCTGGTAGCTGGGTGCACCACCCTGTGGTTTTCAGTAACCACCCGGCTGTTTTTGGATGGTTACTGAAGAGGTGGGTCACAATACAGGGGCTGCCACCCACCTACAATTTCTTCCCACACAGCCTAAAAAAATAATCTGGGTTCAACACTGGGCAAATAGTATGGTTGTGGTGACACTAGACTACCACTTTTTAATTTTGGCCCTTATTTGTGGTGTATTCACAGATAGATAAACTGAGCTGTGTCTGGATCTCCATGAGAGCAGAAGAAAGTTTGAGCACACTGCTGACCCACATGTAGGACAAATGGGCCATTAAGTCCCAGAGGACCCTTGTACTGCTGCACAGTTGGCACAAAAAGCATGTGCCCACTTGGTCTTGTACCAGCCAGCAGTGCCATCCTAATGATGTGGCTGCTGGTCCTGCAATAATTGCAAGGCAGGCATGATAATGTTAGCAATAATGGTGAGGACAAATATGCAGAGTTGCCTCGGTGGAGCAATTATCAGAATCAGACTGGTGTGGAGTAAGAGTTTGGGACCCATAATAAGGATAAATAATAATGTATAGCAGACTTTTCTGGATAAACCAATTTCAATTTATTTTTGTAATGTGCTCAGAGGTAAAGTTTGAATGACTTGGTTGTAAAAAGAAAATAAATTCCTTGGTGAATTGCATTAGATTTCCTGCAAGCACACAGTGATTCATCATGTGAATCTCAATTAAAAGTGCCTGAAAGAAAAATGTTCTTGTTTCCCATAGCCATCAGTCAGATTCATTTCCCTTTTACTTTCTCCTCTACTGCATCACTAACATGAAAAAGAAAATCTGAAAATGAGAACAATTCTGGCTTCTAGCATTGTTTTTTATCTCGGAGCTCATCGTGTTCTAAATGCAAAAAAAATAAACTTTTGTATTTACTGAAGTTTGCCATTGCTGGGTGTACAGAAAACTGTATTGCCGGTAACCACATTTGTGTGGCGCAAATCTTTCAACAGCAACTGTGTGGCCAAAAAGTGACTTGTCATTTTTAGGAATTGCACCATGTTCTATCACAGCCACACACAAAAAACGGCTGCCTTTCACTTAAAGCGGAGCTAAACTGAACATTTTCAGTGCAACACAAAAAAGGGTGCAGCACCTGCCCTTTCTGTCTTAATCCCGCGGAGAATAAACATACCTATGTCACACATCCCAGGAGGCTCCTTGCTGCTTCTTCTGCCTTCTTCTGCCTTGATCTCAGGCATGCGCAGAAGGAGCCCTTTCTTTATTGGAAGAAAAAAATTCACGCATGCGCAGTGAGATCAGCAATAATTTTTTCCCATCTACATTACCCAATCTTGTGCCTGCGCAGTGCGAGATTGGTGACATGGTAAGAAGAAGTCAGAAGAAGAGAGGAGAAGATGTCGGACGTTTATTCACCCCATAACCCAGTGTTTCTTAACCACGGTTCCTCCAGAGGGGTTCCTTGAAGCGTACTTAAACTCAACTTTTTATTTTACATAAAAGGGTATACAACCCTTCTAAATAAAGTAAAAATGTTCTTGTGCAACAACCTTTTTTAAAAAAAAAAGAGGGTGCAGCACCGCCCCTTTAAATCTTGATTGCGGCAGTGATTAAGACTTAATGGGATTGCAGATCCTCCCGGGGTACCTACGTCACGCATCCCGGGAGGCTATGGCTACTTTGTCTGCCCATGTCCTAATCTTGGGTATTTTTTCCACCAAGGGGAAAGAGTTGCCGATCTCATGCATGCACAGTAAGATCGGCTCCCTTATTTTTACCCTGCACAGCGGCTACGTCACCTAATGTCACACCTGTGCAGTGCAAGATCGGGTGATGGACCAATAAAACAGAAGAAAAGGCAGAAGATGGCAGCGTCCAGCACTTCCTCTGCGCCGGGACAAGGAGGAATCCCAGGATGACATGGGACCGAATCACAAGAAGGACCAGCGCCATTGAGGGATATGCGGGATTAAAGGTAATTTCATTTTTTTAATTTTTAGTTTACTTCTGCTTTAAACAATGAGCA